>NW_011948455.1:24811-210520 GCF_000503995.2 Ceratosolen solmsi marchali
ATCCTTATTATATAATTTAAAATAAAATTATAAAAAAACTAATATGAATATTAGGTTTTGAAAAATTAAAGATGCAATTTGCAATAAAAAGTTTATATTTTTTATTTTTAAATATTTAAAAAAATTACTATATTTATTGTGTATTTGAGATTACAATTGGCGTTTTTATTTATTAACATAAATATATTTATTATGGGTTTGAGATTTCATAAAACTCATACGATATTACTTTTAAATTTAGATTTACATTTGATAAGCATGGAAATTTATTAACTAGTGATAATACTGTCAATAGAATTAAAACCTCAGAGATTACCTACGATTTTTAATATTTCTACAATACCTATTTTTTCAGTTGTATATATTTCAACTTCATCCTCTATCCTTTCCTTAATTAATTATATTTTCATTTTGCTATTACATACATATAAACTAAAAATATAAAGTTTTTAATAGTGATTACAACTAACTTGATCAATATTATATCATTTTATAATTTTATAGTAAATTTTATGAATGTCGTTTGAATTTAAATACAAAATTATAATTTATTAATATAAATTATAAATGTAGTTATAATTAATTTATTCAAAATATTATCAAGTCTTGATATATCAAATATTTAGTCTTGAAAAAAGAAGAATATGGAACAAATTATAAAGTTTTATTTCTCTTTTATACTAAAGACAGTTATATTATAAACTAAAATAAAAATTAAATTTTGATGGTCTCAAATTATTGTGCAATTTTCTATATTTTGTTGTACAATTATTGAATAAAACTGCATAAATAAATATACATTAAAATATTACAATAAAAAACAAATAGTTTAAAAAATGATCTTTTCAAATTTATAATTTTTAAATTTTCAGTCTGTTAAAAAATTCAAAATAATTAACTTTTTAATCGCATTAACAGTATAAAAAAAATTAATGATATTTATATGAAAATCATATACTTCTATATATTTTAAGAAATCAAAAATTGAATAATAAAAAAAGTTCGAAATAAACTACACTGGAACTTAAATTACAGTATACTAATCATTTCTTCCTTTGATTAAGATACTTTTCGATTTTATAGAGCATATATATTTTGATTTATTCTTCACTTTAATATAAATCATTGAAAAAAATGCTGCCTTGGTTATGATTATAAAATTAATACAATTGTTATACATCATATTGTTGATAATATTGAAATATATAAAATTAATTTTATATAATTTATCAATTAGATTTCAATGTAAATTTTCAATAATTCATTTATTTTTAATTGATGTTAATTATATTATGTTTTACATCATTTTTACAAATCTGAAGTCAATGAATAGTAAGAATTTTTTGTTCATATATAAATAATTTTTTAATACTTCAATCGCTAACATTTGTTCTACCTTTAAATAATTATACTTATATAATAAATATTACGTTATAAATATTTTATAAATTCTAATAAAATTATTAGTTTACTTGCATAAGGAGATTTTTGGAATTACATTTGAATTTCTAAAATCTTACATAAGTTTTGATGGAATGTACATTACGTAACATTTATATCATGATATGCCTTTTAATGCACAATGTAAATTTTTCTAAATGTGGTTACTTATTTGTAAACAAAGAATGTTTATAAAAATCACAAATGACAAAATTTATCATATATACTTTTGAAAGCAATTGATAGTTTAATATTTTTCATGATGTTTACACATAATAGGTATAAACACGTTTATACCCAACAATTAATTACATACTTAAAAAAATATACAAATCCATAATAAATTATTACAAAGATATGAATATACTAGATATCATTAAATAAAAGAGGAAAGGCAAATAATTCAGTTATAGAGCAAAATTTTTAAAATACATTTGGTCATTTAATTTATCTTTAAAACATTATGTAGCAATTATTTTAGATTAGTTTTGCATAACATTAATATCTTGTTGCTTAAATTACTTGTTTCACAATTAAAATCTTTCCTCTTTTAAAACATTACTTTTTTCATGATTCTTTCTTGTAATGATTGTAAAAGATGTGTTTCAGTGTAAATTGACTTTTTTCATTTTTAATGGACAATAATTTATTAAAAGTGTTTCTACTAATAAAAAAACTTCTAAATATCCAATTTCTTTCATTTCTATTTTAAATTCATTTTTACGAGTATAGATGTTTATAAATATGTATTAATGTTTTAATTAAATTTTGAATAACAGCATTACTTACATTTCTTATACATTATTTTAAGACTGTATATGAATAAATATTTTTTTAGATTTAAGCATAAAATCATATAGATAATATTAATCGATTATAGAATACTTTGTTTATTCTAAAATAATATTCTAAAATAAAATCGACTAATTTAAACATTTAAACATCTATATTTAACATTAATACAATTGTTTTAATGTTTAAGCAATACATAATACCTTAAATACGGTTTAAGCATCTTCATGACTCATCTTCTAATTATTTTAAATGTAATAAATCACTTCTAGATATTTTTACAAAGCTTTGCATTCAAGGTTATATCCCTTACAAGTGTAATTTAAGATGATTAGTATTTAGGCAAATTAGTATACTTAATAGATATTTTCTTTAAAAATAATAAATTATAAACAAATGCTTCTATTAAAATGAAATGTATCTTTTCATTTTGTTGGATTTTATATAATACTACTAGGTATTGTAATATCATTTAAGAACGTATGTTAAAAATAATGCAATTTTATAACTTTGTAATATAACAATAATTAATAATAAACATAACTTGTAACAATTTATTATTACCTAATATTCAATTATCTAATTATCATTTAATTATTTCTACATGCAAGCATTCAAAATTAATTCTAAGGACGGAAATAGTAAAATATTGGAGTTAATTGTCAATTAATTTTTTAATTTACATTATATTCATATATTACTTTTTTTCTAAGTAAACTTAATTATTATCGTTATAAATCGTGATAAATTAAGAGTAAATTTTAATTTTAACTAAAAAATGTTTAACTTTCGAATTATCACCAATTTTAAATTACTATTAAATTATTAATTATATTTATTTTATATCATTTTTAAAAGTTGTTTTTAAAATATTTTTTTGACTAATATTTTAGTTTCCATCAATTTAATACAATCTCATAAAAAAATTTTTTTAGAACAATTTTTTTAATAAAATAATAAATAAATTGTGAAGTCTGGAACATATTTTTAAATAATATGTTTGTTCTTATGATACTAATTAAAGTTTATAAAATATGTTGTTTTTTTTAATATTGGGTAAATTTACAATAGAAAAAGGCTGAACAATCTACAACTATAGAATGCCTTTACAATTTCACTCTTAAGATTATTTATATCTAGGGCTGTCTGGTGGTGTAGACTGAAAATTATTTTTGTTCTTAGGTCCTGTCTTGAATGACATTTTCTTCGTTGGTCTCGGAGATATCCCACGGAAAGATGCGCTATCAGTGGTGTCACTGCTAAACCACACACGACTACCATCGGTAGCTGAGAACAAATTAATGCAAGTAAAGCGATTAATACGGGTTATATGAAATTCTTTTAGAGCGATAGCTATACCTTTCCAATTTAGTATATTCTCTTGCACACGCATACGAAGATTAACCAAACGATGCGTGTGTGAAAAACTTCTAAAGTTATGACTAGTTTCTAGGATATACGAAGAATGGAAGTATTACCTCTCAATAGATTTTGTAAAACTGTCAAAAGAAAAGCGTTTATTGAAAGTTAGAATTAAACCCGATACTACAATTATTATTGAAAACACAATATGATCATATGTACAATCTTTTTTAGTTTCAAGAACGATTTGGATTATGCCCTTTATTAAATGATGTGTGGTGAAATAGATGAAGTTAAAATTGAAAATTTTTTACCTCTATTTGCACGATTATCATTGCTGGCAGAATAAGTACCTCGAAAACCTGGTCGAATCTGATGTGAATCTAGAAGTGCAGCTGCAAGATTCGATGATGCTGCAGATTGTACACTTATTGTCGAACCTTCAAATATAATTTTTCAAATATCTGATACTTATAAATATAATATAAAAACATATAAAAATATATAAATAATATTTAACTAATATTGAATAATCATGTTTAATAAAATTATTTGGTTTTTATGATTATCGATTATATACATGGAATTCAAACTTGAGAAACAGAACTTTTTTTACTAGTATGATTTCAAATATAAAAAGCTTTGATAATACAAACCTGAAACTGAAGAAGTTCCATTAAATGGACTTGTCGATTGAACAGGAGAATATACATTTGCAGCAAACTCTTCAAAAGTTGTTGATTCTTTATGATTTTTCATAATTGTGTCTATAGATTTTGCTCGTTCTTCATAACTGAATAAAAATCAAAGGTAATTTCAATATGAAATTTAATATAAATAAAAAACGTCAAATATTTCAAATAAAAATTTAATGAATGTAATAAGCGTACTAATGCTGATATAATGTTAATGTTGTTCTCTTTGCTCTGCTAGCAGCAAGTGCTGTAGTTCTAATCAATCCTGGTAATACCACATCTTCTACAATACACTCATTAAATAGTAATCCAAAAAATGGAATTTCTGGTTTCTTGGATACTTGCACTCTATACAATTTGTTTTCAAGGGGATAAATAACTATCAGTACATCACAAAATTCGGTAGGAATGATGTCTCGACGATAATCTCGCCAATGCTCCGACCAAACAATATGTATTTCATCATTACCAAGATGTCTCGTCTATTAAGTCAACAAATAAGAAAGACATGCATTTTCTTAATACAAGCTAATAAAATTATATAGTTATATAGACCAAATCAGATTTAATTCAAATATTCAAAAAAAGCCTTATACTAACCTTTTGTAACAAACTTTCGGGACTATCAGAGGGCATTCTGGTGGCAACGTGGAATATAATTTCAGCAAAAGAAGTAGCGAAGTACGGTGCAGTAACGCCAGATGCCTTTCCTGGCACAAGGCCACCCAAGAATCCAGTGTGAGATTCAAGTTCAACCTCCCATGCAAGCCTTGCAATAAAACTTTCATACTCCTTACTTGCAGTTACATTCCCAAGAATCGAGTTTTTATCTTCTTGGCCCTGGGCTACATATATCACTGCGATTTTGTGGGTCTCTCTCGATCTTTGGCCATCAATATTTCTCAATTCCCTCAATAATTTTTCGTTCTTCGAAAGTAGATGCAGTTTCGTACGCTGTTCCCAGCCAGAGAGACCTAACTGTGAGAAAAGAAGTCGGCAATGATGGAAGGGCGCGGATGGTAAACAATAAGTTGGCGAGACCATCGGGGCTGCACACGCGCCAATGCGTTGATTCCAGCCATTTACGTATTCGCGTTCAATGTTGCGTTGACCAAGGATTGTAGCTATCGTTTCGGTTTCTGAGTATTGACCTTGTGGTGGGCCCACTGGTGAGTTTAAGCTCATCTCAGGATTCATCAAAACTTCTGGGCTGGTGTGACCAATATACTGAAGCAGCTATTAAATATTTATCATAATATTACATATTACTTGTTTTATTTATAATTGTTTATATTTTATGTAAGCAGTAACTCTTCCATATACAATTTAAATTTATAAATACGTTGATTTCATTTGTTACTTAATTCAATTTATAATCAACTGGTTTTTAAGCTAGTATTATTACTTACATCATCCAAGTTGTCTATATCACTCGCTCCATTTTCATATGTAGGTAAAACATGCGGATCGTTATGTCGCATAGTATGTCTTGGAGGACAGTTTTGTAAAGAAATTACGCTACATAAATCATCTTTTATAGCTCTCATTGAACAGTCTGTAGAGAAAAAAAATTATTATTAAATAATATAACTAAAATAGTTTATAAATAAAATTTATTTTCAAAATAATATTAAAATAGAAGATAAATTTATGAGATATAAACACAAATTTATATTAATTATTATTTAATATTAATATAATTAATATAAAATTATATTTGTTTATTTTTGCAATTATTCTACAGATATAATTTTTGTAATAAATTAAAATATTACTATTTTTTTGTAATACTACTGAATTTTTGCAATAAAGTTTTAACTACATATTATTATAAAAAAAAAAAAAAAACCTCGTTTAATATCAGAAATTTCGATATCATCATTGGAAGGCTGGTTATACAAAATTGAACTATCCCACGATGCTTTTCCAGCTAAATCTCTTAACAATACCCGCACCATTGATGGGGCAGTCATCAATCCTGCTGTGACTCCACCACCTGGTGCATCTAAAGTATTGAGTTCTATCAAAGACATTATGATGGAATTGGACAGCATAAGTAATTGAATGTTGGGTGCTTGAAATATTGCTGAAGATAATTCATCGCCATTAATACCTGGCACATCGTCTAACTCAACGACTAAAGATGACAAACGAGCTGCACCAATCCCCATTGGAAAGTGTCCTAAATGATTGATGAGGTGTGTCATTACCTAATTTATAAGTTAAAAATGTTATTATCTAATTCCAGCTCTATATTCTAATTTATTTAGAATAATGCCAGGCATACACAATATACTATTGTATTACATACAATGATTTAAATACAGATATAAAACAAATACAAATTTTAAGATTTACCATTTTTGCAGCCAATTGTACAGATTGTACATTTTCTCTCCAAAATAATTTTGAAGATGTTTCATCAAATAAATTATCTAAAACAATGTTTGGTTCAAAATCTTCTTTTTCAAATTGCTGGGCTTTACAAGAGTTTTCTTTATAAAATTTATTTTGTGCAATATTATCTAAAACCTTAGAAGCAAATTCACTTTTTAATTTTAAAAGTAACTTCTATAAAGAATTATATATATTTACAGAACTTACAGAAAAAAGTGTTAAGAGAAGTGACTTTCCTTGAAATATTTGCAATAGTATATTTGGACCAAGATGCATTGCCCATTCTCCCAAACAAAAAAGCATAGAAATCGTTAAAATACTGTTTCTCTCTTGCTTTATAGTCCTTTCAAGTGTTTCAGATAAACTCTTAATAAAAATAATTACATAATAATTAATATTTTCATTTATCAATCATCAATTACTTTGCAGTACCTGTATTATTTTTGCTGGAACATTAGGGTATTGTTCAAGGAAAACATCAGCTTTATTACAAAGTAAAAGAAGGCAATCACATGCGACTTGTGCAACAGTTGTGTGAGATGTCTATAAAATAAAAATTGATTTGCTATGAGTTGATAGTATATATACAAATGAAATATATCTTAAAAGCGCATTAAAATTATTAAAATATTTGAATGAATAAATTGTTACATAGTAAAATAATCTTATTTAATATTATAAAGAATTAATAACATAATATTAAGATATAAAGTTCAATAACCTTTAATACATTATTGATCAGCATTGCGGTATTGTATTTATGATATTGAAAATTATTTCACGTGTGAAAAATTTATGATTAATTTATTAGAAAAAAAATTCAATTTCTTTATTTGCCCAAATTCCAAATTTTATTGACTTTCAGAGTGTAACATTAATATTAATAAATTTAAACAATATCCATGTAAAATGAATATATTATTATATTATAATAATAATATAATTATATTATTTTATATGCATTTTATGTATATAAAATAAATGTACCAATAGTTTGCAAACTATTTAGTTCTATTTGAAATGCTTATATAATAATTACCTGTATATTTTAGAAAGAATTTTTGTTCAATCTTAAATTAATTTTATATTTTTGTACAATATTACTTTTTAATTATTTTCATCAGAAAATATTTAAATTTATAAATATTTCTTAAACTATGATATAACATTATCAATTATCAAATATTCGTTTTAAATGTAATTTAATATTTAGAACAAAGTATAAAAAAAATTATGCTTGTAATTACCAGTAACGAAAACAGAAGTACATTGACAGCCTCTGGTATCGTTCTATGTAAAGATTTGTAGCTTAATTCTTTATAAACAAACATGGCAATACTTGATAGTGCTATGCATCTTGCTACACCTGTTGGCTCATGACGACAGCATCGCATTAAAATTGCTATAATATGATCCTTAAAAATAAATATAAAATTGTACACTAAATAGAATTATATAATGTTTATCTAATTATGCTTTAACAAAAAAATTAAACTTTACTTTTGCATATGGACAAGTTGTCGTTACGATCTCTGATTCATTTGGTTGTAAAACTATTGTATTAGCATTAGTTGTTGGTAATGACAATAATGAACCCAGAATCGAAACTGCTTCCATTCTTGGAGCCTATAATAACTCAATAATTAAATATAAATGGAGAAATTTAATTAAAAAAATATTTTTGAGTATTTATAAACCTGAATATCCTGACTACTAAGAATCACGTTTGCAGCTTGAATATAATCCAAAATTAAAAGACTGCAGCCAGGTAAATTTAAACTAAATAATCGGGATCCTGTATATTTCACAAGAGTATGAAGAATCTTTGTGTTGTTGCTAGAAATTCCATGATGAACAGCTTGATAAAAAAGTGTCAAGTGCTGCTTTGGTAAATTAATATCTTGTGGCTGAATTGTTAAAATACAAATAAGCCGATATGCTGCTAGTTTTCCTGCTTCGTACTGTAGAGGTAATTGTATTGCCTAAAATAATATAATAGTTTTAATCAGTTTTGAAGAAGTGTTTTCTTCTTCCATAGAATAACAATTTTTCAATATTTTATGATTTAAAATTTTTAAATTAATAGATTTGAAATTTTACATATTCATTTTTCAATACATAACGAGAAACTCCCAAACCCTTTTATCATTCAATAAATTTATAATGAGCCTTTTGAAAAACCCTTTTACATAATTCATACAGATTTATTTTTAATATTAGAAAACAGAAAACAAATAAAAATTGCACATTCTTATAAAAATATAAAATTTAAATTAATTAGCAGTTGTAGAAATTTTTAGTCACACTAATTATAAAGTTAATAATAATTGTAATATTTAAAAATAATTTTTATATATAAGTTTATTTAATTATATCACATGCATTTGTAAAAAAACTCAAGCAAATAAACATACCTTAAAACACCATGGAGCAATTATCGATAATGGAGGGATTAGTTCTGGTGCTGGAGGAGTTGCTTGATTATCTCCGGAAACTCCTTGATTTTGTCGTATCTAAAAAATGAAGGTAAATATTTTGAAAAATGTATATAACGAGATACCTCAAACTATCGCGTTTAATGTTATACTTTACTTTGATAAGCGTCTGCGTAAGCTGTACAAGATATTGCATGACTTGACCGTGAAGTGCTGGATCTTGAATATTATTAACATCGCCCAAGGCGCATAACATACGTCTCCAGAGAACGACGGCTACATCGGGCAACCAACCTTTCACGCTACCACCAGCCATCACCGACCTCTTTTCTGATGCATCATTCGTATCTATAAAATAAAATAGTATTTAAATATTTAATAAAATAAAAACAATTATTTTTATACATTAAAAAAAAAAATTTCATAGAATTATTCAATTATAGGTAAAATTAAAAAATATATAAATTAAAAAATAACAGTTGCTTGAATGTTGAATACTATTAAACATACAATGCGACGGTAACAATAAATTTTGTTAAGAAAAATAATAAATTAGAAAATCATTAATAAAAATTAATGAATTATGAGCGATAATCTGCTTACAATTTTAAGAAATTTTTTAATGTATGTTTATTACAAAATACTATTGCCAAAATTTCAGATTTCAAATTTTTACAAGAGACTAAGTAAATTATTTTATTTAAAATTCATTATAATTCACTAATAAACTATCTATAATATAAATGAATCAATTAAGCTATAAATAATAGCTATAAAGTTATATACATGCATATTAAAATAATTTACAAACTAAATATAAAATATTTTAAAGAATAAAAAATAAGAAATGACTGAAAATAGTTATTGTATTATAATATTATAAATCACTAATCAATGATTCCTTAATGCGCTGGTTAAGGCAAGTTCTTATGCAATGAAAATGAAAATCAGCATACTCGTAATGTAAAGAGGAAAATAATGGTAATTATTCGATGACATATTGGATATTAAACAATAAGATTAATGGGTGCAAACAAATAATGTAGTATATAAGCATTAAAAAATATAGATGATCATTTTTATTCGCATAAAAATAAAAGAATAGATCAAAAAATTTTAAAAATACAGTAAAATAACAGTAAAATATTTCTTTTTAATACAGTCATACAGCCATGTTTACATACCAATGCTGCTACCATCAATATTTTCGATTTGTATAGGACTGTCCTTATCACTGTTAACACCGCTGCTCAGAGTTGGTGAAGGACATCTCGGGGTTGTCGGCTCACTATTTTCCGAAAAAATGATGCTCTCTAGGGACTTAGTACGGCGACTGAGACTCAACCGCTTACCCCTGGAGTCACATCGCGATATATTCGATGCTAGTCTCACCATGTTCTGTTCTATGGAAATAGGCAGTGCTACACCGGACAGTGATCCGGTTGTCAATTTATTTTCCATAATGAAGGAAGCAAGTGGTTAAACGCTAATTCGGTTCGAAGCCAAAACACGTATTTATCACGTAATAAAACGTTCGAAGAGATTTACTTTGTAAACTGACAATCGATCTCAGTGTGATCGACCAATCTAACCCTATTTTAATTTACATTAGAATTCTTATTTTACAAAATAATTGGCAATTTTGACCAAAGTTTTACCTTAATAAAAAAAAAATTCTTTACAAATGGTATCTCCCTTTCAAACTTACTGAAACTGCTACTCTAACATATGTGGTATATTATTATTATATGGTATATTATTATATACAAATTATAAGTTACTCTCCATAAATTGAAAGTATGCCATAAATCATGAATATGTGGCTTTTTTTTTATAATTCTCGAAATTGATTATTCTTCAAATCACATATACATAACTTTCTCATTTTTATAGCAATAACATTTTTCATCCAAATTTTTCAAATATTATTTAACATCTTAAAGTAAAAATAAAATATTTTGCATAAATTAATTTATTTATTATTTATATACAAACTTATTTATTATTATAAATAAACGTGTGAATTTTTTATTTACAATCATATGTATAACTTAAATATAAAATAACAATTAGGTATAAAAACAAAAACATAATATATAGAAAAAAAAATAACATTGAATAAAGTAAATTAAAATGGAAAAAATTATTGTAAAATTATGCGAAAAATATAAATTCAAAATAAGCAAAGCATTCAAAATTAAAAAGAGTTGACAAATAAACTTAACAACTGCTTTTTTATTAACATTCTTGTATAAGTTTATAAAAAGAACAAAGTTTAAATACACGTAATACAAACATATAAGCATTGAAAAATGGTGCACACAACCGAAACACGAAATTAAGTATTTTAAATCGACTGACAGTACAAAAGCAAAAAATCTTGGACTGAATGTTACATTTATAAGTACACGTAATATTTATACTAATCAATAAAAATTTTAAAATGAAGCTTTTTGAATTAAACTTTCTTATAATAGTATATATAATAAACGCAAAAGTTGTTTAACAAAACACAAAAAAATACAAAAAAAACTTTGGACTTTAATATTATTTATCCTTAATTAGGGCTAAATAACTCACCAGATATGCCGGCGCTAACAGCTTGCGAACGATGTCTGTGAATCTTGAAATTAATTTTTCCATTGTAAATGGAATTATCGCTTACACTTCGTGGCAGTAGTCGAACTTTTCTCAACTCACGAAATGCATGATCTGTATTCAAATTATTTAAATTATTTTAATAATAATTAATATTAATCATGATATTCATGTTAATAATTGAATATTAATAATTATTTAACTAAAACAAAATATGGTTTTAACAATTAAAATTTTAATTTTTTTCATTTTTAATTTAAATTGAATATACGTATGTTTATCAATCATAGCCTATCTTTATTGAATAATTGTATAAAAGTTAATAATTTTATACGTAATTATTTAAAACGGTAAAAGAAATTAATGAAAAATTCAATACTGTTAAAACAAATATTTAAATATATTATTTCTAAATTCTAAAATCAAACATATTTGTTAATGAATTTCAAACTTAAAAAATACCACACAATACTTTACATTCAAAATGTTTTATATACTTGCGTAATATTTTGAATATTTATGATATACAGGATATGATCTAATTTTGAAAGTATTATAATTTAAGTTTTAATAATATTTTAAATAACATTTTCCGGAAAGACTAACAAAAAGAATAATTAAATTTCGAAATATTAAATAAATTATTTTATTTGATATAAAAATACATTACCTACACTACAACTACTAAATTATTATAGTACTGTGTATCTAAAAGCTATTTTTACTTGCGAAAAAATTGGCGTTGAATTAAAATACCCTTCATTATATTGCAAAATGTATAAATTTAATCAAATTTAGTTTGGTCAATAAATTGACTGTTTATTGTGTAATATAATTACACAAATAATAATATACAATTTAATGTACAAATTATTATCTTACCTGTAACTTCCTTTGATAACTGAACTATTTCATGATCGACACTTCCTCTTCGAGATGGTTGTACGCTATTAGTTGATGTGGCACGACTACCCACTCCTTTTCGTCTTTTTGACTTTTGCTCACTCAATCTATCTAATGGAAGATCATTTAGATCAAGATTATAAACATGCCTGGCGAGAACTCTTGTTAACGTGTCCAAGGTTTTCTAATACAATTGACTATGTATTAAAATTAAATAATTTAAAAAATTTTCTTATTTAAATAAATTTTGCAAAATAAAATTTTAAAAATAGATAATTTTGTGTACAGTATAAACAAGGAAATTTAAAATATGATTTCCATGTGTTCATACTTTATAGAGTATTATATTGTAATGAAATCTTGTATAAAATAAATTTTTATGATTTGAAAAATTATAAAGTATCGATTTATCGATGCATTTTTATTTTTTTTAATTGACAATTTTATTGAATTACTATTAGTTAACTATAAGCATACAAATCTTTATTGAAATTAATTAAATTAAATTCAAATTAATCTTACATAATCTTACATGATACACGAGTAAAATGAAGTTTGATTTATGAAGAAATCGCCTAATGGCACAAAAATTTATTAGTAATATATTAGTACTTACAGCCCACTCTCTTATTAGTTCTTCCCAATGTGTAAGGGAAGTTAAAACTTGAAGAAATCGATCCCATAATTGTGTTGATATGATCACATTTAAATTAGCTTTTATCCAAGTCACAATAAGAGTTTGAAAAATGGCAGATGCTAGTTTGACACCAATACTTTCATGATATTTTCGTCGAGAATTTTTTTCACTCAATACCAAAGATGTTATTTGTAATAATACCCTTAATAAATATTTTTAGAATTTATAGTATAAAAAATAAATATTTCAATTACAAATTATAATAATAAAATGATAATCATACGTTAACATATTGACATAAATACTAATTATTCATTTAATCTTTAATCATTGTATTAATGAATGATATTCTTTATTGTCTTAATTACAAACCAATTAAAATACTAAATACTAATTTTAATAAAATAAAAATAATTAGTTTTACAATCCATAAAATCATTGTTACTAAAATGTTAATATATTTCATACCATTACTATAGAATATTTTTAAAATAAATTTTAAATAAAAATGATATGTACCTTAATAATTGCTCCCAAGTAGCAGGTTCAAGTCTTGTATGCATAACAACATATCGATAAACATTAAGAACTCTTTTGCAACTATCAGTTTGCTCCTCAAGTAGAGTAGCCGATGCAACAGTTTCTAAGAAAAATACATTAGAAGCTTGAGTAATAAATACTTGAAGCACATTTTGTAGTCCAGCTCTTACAAAGAGATTTTCTCTATGAATAGCACCAATATAGGAGTCGTTCCTAAGACGCAACAATTTTGAGTTATCTAGACTTTTTTCAAAATCAAGATCTTTCTTTTGATTCTCTTCACATTCTCTATCTAATGGTTCTAACATAAATGGTGGAACTTCCTAAAATAATTAAAAATTAATACACTGTTTAGTTGTCAATATTGTGTATGTTATGTTATATGAAGATGAGCTATTCATGTTTAATATTTCAAGTTATAAGTATGAAAAGTGAAAAACATATACGCACGTTCATTTGTATCCAATCTTTATAAGCACCAATAGCTTTTCTAATTGCTCCAGCATGAGTAAAATCTAATAAAAATGCTTGTCTATATATTTCATGAATAAAATTAACATTATCCCGATTCCCGTAAAATACTTCACGAACTAGTGCCATAGACGTAACAGTACTATCTTCTGAAAAAACACTTTCTTGTATAGTATTAGAATCTGATATTATACTAGAATCTGTTGGATTGTGTAATACAGACACGCGACGCAATTCGTCTGCATTTTCTTCACTTGGCGTTATACTATAATTTCATGATTTCTTTTATTATTACATGCATTCTTTTATTATAATTTAATTTTAAAAAGAATGAAAATAGCCACCTTTGAGTAAAATGTGAAAAAGCTCCATCTTTCTTTATAACATGAGTAAAAGTAGCAATCCATTTTATCAGTGCAACTTTACAAAGTATATAATTATTTTGGCTTTGATTCATTGGCTTACGCATAAACGATAATTCTAAATTAGGTTTGTATAAAGAAAAATTATTGTTAAATTGTGGACAAATATATTTTAAATACGTTGCTTTAAAGCGATCAAGTAGAAACTGAAATGATTTATATTGCCGAGAAGGTTTATCAAGCCATTCAATTTTTACAACCTGTAAACAATTAATAAGTTAATAAATATATTATTCAACTTAAAATTATACAAGCATATATATAATGATTACTTTGTATAATATACACACCAAACTTTTTTTTAAATATTAAATAAATTCAATATTCTCTTTATAATACCTGTGTTACCATAAATTCTAATAATGCCTCCAAAAACTTGACACTTTCGTTGTCTAATGGTTTTTCACCACTTTGTGGTGGTAGAATGGGTCCACTATCAATTTGTGTGATGGGACCCTGTGTGACGCCGTTATCATGAAAAATGTATTGACTTAATTCTGGATCAAAAAAATCCTTTTCTTTCTCATCACAGTTTGCTGATTTAGTATGCTTCTTACCATTGATCTTCCGTTCAGATTTATATGGTGTTGGCTGTTTTGGTGGAAAACCAGGCACAAGACAAGCGAACATTTGATGTATGTGTTCAGGTGCATTCTCTCCTAGTATCTGATACCATAAAATAAAATATCTACAACACAACACGATTAATCATTTATATATATATATATATGTGTATATATATTTTTTTTTTTCATGAACTAATTGCATAAAATAAGGATTATATAATTTTGTTAAGAAGTCTAAGTTTATAAAAATTGAAATATAAAATGTAAAAGGTGAAAATGAATTTTTTATTTTGAAGTGAATAAATTTTATCATTTGTATAAATTTACCATATAGCATTTACTTATAAAAATTTTCATAAATATTTACCTTATAGCTTGTCTTCGAAGTTTCCAACTATTTCCAGGATGTAAAAGCTTATATAAAATTCTTGCTAAACTATGGCATTGCCAACGTTTATTTAATAATTCTGGAAGAAGTATCAGAACTCTTTCCAGTAATTGTAATACTTGTTCCAATTCTTCTCTGTGTGCTTTATGAACTATCAAAAACATGTTTATTTAAATGAAATATATATTTCTCTCATATAAAGTGTTAATTTAGAACATGGAAATTAATTTTTTAAAAGAAAACATTAAAGCATACATTGGCACTTACCAAGATGAAATGAGAGTTCTGTCAATGGAGCAAAAGTAGAAAAAATCTGTATTAGTCAATTAATAGAATAAAATATATTCTGATTATAAATAATTTCAACCCGTTAAGTTCAAATTCCATCTCATGGGAAAAAATATTTTCACAATTTTAAGGAAAAATTAATATTCAATTAATAATATAATTATTAATTTGTGTGTACAACTATTTAATATTATTTTTATTATTCTTATCTAGATTAATATTTATATATTTTTTACCATAATGGGTTAATGTTATTTGGTTAGATAAGATTAATATTATCTTATTGATTGATTTTGTAAAATACAATTTATTTTTAAAATATTAAAAAGAGGTTATTGTATGTTACCTCTCTGGCGTAGATTTGTTTCTGCTGATACAAAACAATCATATAGAATAAAATAGACATGACTAAAATTTCCTTCAAAAAAACCTTTAGCTTCTTCAATATCTACATTATCTAAAATTTAAAAAATGTTGAATTAATTATATAAGATACCTCAGTTATGGACTAATTAAAATTTTTTCTTTAACTTAATCAAGTAATAGCACGTATAAAAGAATAAGAAAAAAAATAAAAACAATTGATTCAAATAAAAGCCTAACACTATTGTTTTTTAAATAATACTACTAGTTTTTTTTTTAATAAATTCTTCATTATCATACAATTCGAATTTAAAATAAAAACTAGTTTTGGTAGATAAAAAGGTTATATCTTTTATATTAATTTATTACCTTTAACAGTAAGTATTTATAATAAAATATGTAACACTATAATTTATTTAATATTAAAATAAGTCAATATTAAAATAAGTTAACTGTATTAAATATTAAAATAAGTCAACTGTACAACAAACAAATAATTTAACTGATAAAATTACTTTTATGAATGAAAGAAATATCAAGAAAAAATTTACTTTGTTATTGGATAAAATTAAAATAAAGATACATTGATTAATCATGAAAATCATTTTAAATATAGCTTAATCAATATATTGTATATATAACAAATATAATTAAAGAAGTTTAGAATTTTGTGTAACAATAAAATAAGTAAGGTTGAATTATTATTATTATAAAAGTAATAATTTGTTGCAAATTATTAAGATCAGCTTTCAAAAGGAAATTACAAATGTAATAATGTGGCAGTATAATAATATAAATAACATAAAATGGCAGTGCTTCAATAACAATTTTATTAAGGATAAAAGTAAACATTTATCAAAAGTTACAAATGTTTAAAGAGTATTTTCATAGGATTCAATCTTTTAAAATATTGTTTGTGTACCATACATAATAAGATACTAGAATATATTCGAACTCATCATTTCTATCTATATCACACTATACTGTTTTGTTACAAATTTTGTATCTTTCTTTTGCCTTTATACAAAGAAATTAATATCCGAGAAAAATAATTAAATTTAGATCTTCTAAGAAAGATATGATAACTCACCAAGGACTATCTTCAGATGCTTGAATCTGGTTGCACTATCTTTCTTAACATCCTGAATTTTAAGCGTTGACTTTTTAATGTCTACGTGTAATTTCTTACTGAACATTGTTTCACACTGGGGATGATGATAATGTCAATGTCACAGGACACTACCAGTAGCCATCCACAGCTTTACTGCCGTATTTTCTTTTGCGTGTCCTGTTGTCGTTGTCGTTGTCGTTGTCGTTGTTCCGTGAAGGAGTCGAAGAATTTAGTAATCCATAATACACTATTCCTCATGCAGAAAATATGTTTTGTATATTCATGACGTAGAGGCCAAAAATCAAACAGAACTAAGAAAAGAACGTAAATCAGAAGAAGTGAAAACTGTTTAATTTTCTACTATATCCCTTATTTTTTTTCGTTTATTTTAATTTTTTCTTTTGACACTGGTAAATAGTATACCACAATCCACTACGAAATTTTGTGTAACCATTCACTATTCGCGAAATATGTGCCATGTAAATGTTTGATTTATATTCCAAATTTTATCTTTTTTGTAGTTTTACATAAAAATAAGGAAATAAACTAGTATATGGTTAAAGGCCTGTTGAAATAATTTACACAAGTAAACTTAGGTGTGCATTTGCAATCATATGTAATACATGGCAGCCATCTTAGATATTATTATCCTCCTCGCGCTCGTTTCAATACATGGATCTTCTCTTTCATACTTCTCACTTTTTCTTCCTTAATAATCTATTTGTTTGTGGAGTAGTGATAATAGGTTTGTTCGAATTATATCTTGGATTGTTATTCGACTTATTTTTAAATGTCATACGTACATAAAATTGTACATTCTTAAAACTGTTAAAAAATTATTTGATTCTTAACACAAATATTAATATTTATAAGCATTTAATTGATTTTATGTTAAAAATTTAAAACCAAATATAATTAATATCCAAGATCATTAATTTTGTTTGAATGAAACGTACCTATTCAACATATCCTTTCCTGTTATACTTTGCATATTATTGTACATCAAACGGGTGTGGCTATGAGTAGTTACCAATCACATTATTTACTATAAAGATTAATATAACCGTCTGAATCAATATTAAACATTTTTCTGATTTGAATAATATTGATTTTTTTAACTGAATTTTTGTTTTAACTAAAAGTGTCAATATTTTTCTACATTTTACATTCACTATCTAAAATTAAACATAATGAAATAACTATATTATTTAAATTATAAAAATATAAGAATATGTAAAAAGTTTTAAACCATTTTAAGTTTCAATTAAATTATACCGGCCTCTATTTATTTAAAAAAAAAAAAAGTGAATAAAAGTTTTTAATAACGATTGAATTGCCCTCTTACCATAAAATAAAGAACTAAAAAACTGATTAATTCACATTGTGCGTAAATAAAATTGAAATTTCAAATCTGTAATTCTAATATCTACATCATTTGTTTATTTAAATGGATAATACTAAAAATATAAAAGACATTCAATGATATGGATAATTCTAAAAATATAAAAGATACTTTCATTGATATAGAATTTATAAGATCTCAAAACTTAATCAAGCAAGATAAAATAAAGAAATTTTGGAAATTTTTGGATAATCAAAAAATTATAAAACCTTATGAAACTCCATGTAAATATGTTTCATTTATTCGATTAAATAGTACCGATTAAAACATTCTAAAAAATTTTACGTTTATAATTCTATAAAATGATTTTTTTATTAAGTAATAAAATATAAATGTACTTATTAGAATTTGTAAAATTTTTAGGTTAATGCAGTTTATTATTTATATTTTTAAATTAGCTTTATAAATTATTTATTACTTAGTTGTTCAAGAAGAAACACCAAAAAATATTGCATTTTCTATCTTATCATCTTCGGAAGCTACACCAAAAACAAAAATATCTTTAGCAAAAACTAAACATTAAACGAAGAAAGAGTTCAACGTGAAAAGAAATATCAATACTTGTAAACTAGAAAAATATTTTATGTAAAAATATTTAATTTATATTTGTTTCTCTTTGAATTTATTATATTAAATTTGTATAATATTTATAGCATTTTATAATAATTTTAATACTTCAGGGAAGATTTAAAACATGCAGATAGTATAAAAGTTTCTTATGATGAAATTAATGATGAAATTGAAGATTTCCAAAGACGATTAATAAAGTGCAGCTGTAAAAATAAAAAATGTAACTGTGAAAGGAAAAAATAATTTCATTTTTTTTAATTAGATATACATTTTTGATACAATATCAAATAACATGTATAAGAAAAAATGACTAATTTTAATCATAAAAATTAAAAATATTTTGAATTTCTCTATATTAATAAATAGATAATCAAAATAAAAGATTGTATTTTATATGATTTACAAATGATTTATCAAAAATTTAGAATCTATTGTAAGTAGTTAATAAAAATAGTATAGTTAACTTCATATAAAATTTTGGTATTATAGCTTTTTTATATTTCTTATACTATTATAAATCATTTTGTTTATTTTTAATTAGGCCTATTCGATATGAATAATATATATTACAGAAATATATAGTTTCTTGTAAAATTTTAATGATCAAATAATACATAAATTTGAGTTAACTTATTTTTATTTAATATTCTTTAACTACGTAGACAGTGTTTAGATAAATTAAGCAAATTCTAATACTTATGATTATTGATATGGTTATGGTATTGTTAAAAATTCTAACAAACATTGTTTAGGATAAATGAAAATAAATTATTTTTTAAAATAATTAAAAATAGATTAGAATATTTGTAAACATCGATAGAAACTTATTTATTAACTTAATAGAAACAATATATTAACTAATAAAAGTTTTTGTATAATTTTATGTTATTTTTGCCACAAATAGTTTTATAAAATATTCAATGTAGCCTAATGAATACTTAAATCAATTTGTAAATCAAATTAATATTAATATTAAATTTTTTTATATTCGAAATTTGTTTTATTTAATTTAAATTTTTATAATTAACTTATGTTTAAAATGTATACTGATATGGAATATTTATATTGTGATGCCAAATGAAATTATAGAATTATATATTCATTTTAATATTGTATTAAAGTTTGAAGTGAAGAAAATTAAAATAAAATAAAAGAGAATGTGTATTAAATTATTTAATTATAAAATAAATATTTAATAAAAATACTTTTATTATAAAATATCAAGAATTTATATATAGATATTATGTACATATCGTCATGATTGGTCAACATATCGTTATGTTCAATTTAATGATGATGTCAGTTCAGTTAAATTAAATGGTATAAATATTAATGTATATGTTTATAAATTTCCTTAAATATCAGTTATTTGTATTTCTGCAAAAACAAAAAGTTTATTAAAGTAACGTAAATTTTTATTAACTGCAATTTGGTAAATTTTAAGCATAATAAATTAATCATTTGTCCATAAATAATATTATTATATAAATAAAGTTATATATTATATATTATATTAATTATTATTATTATTATTAATTAATTATATTAATTAATATATTATATATTATATTAATTATTATTTTTATTATTAATTAATTATATTAATTAATATATTATATATTATATTAATTATTATTTTTATTATTAATTAATTATATTAATTAATATATTATATATTATATTAATTATTATTTTTATTATTAATTAATTATATTAATTAATATATTATATATTATATAGTTATATAATATTAGTTACATATTATATAAATAATGTTCAATCATAAAATGTATAAAAGTCAATATTACATGCACGAAGGTTAATTATTTTCAGCGAGAGATGGTCATAAGGAATTGGATTAGCACTGTTAATAGGCTTGTTATGAGGCTCTATGAAACGAAGAATGCGTGTAATTTCATTCATCCGAGCATTATTTTCAATCTCTTATTGATTTTAAATATTAAAGTACTATAATAATAGTATCGATCTAAAAGTTGAGTCACTATAATGCACCCGCATCTTCAAAATTAATATCTTCCTACAGTTTTTTAACATTGAATAATCTATCTATTCAGTTTTTCTCATTAGTGCTTTGATGCTGCTCCTTTAGTGATTTTAATTTAGTTGTAGAAATTTTACAATGATCCAAATTTCTAAGAGGAATTTAAAACGATGTCTGCATTTTAAGCTAATAAATTAATGCACTAATGTATTTGTATATAATTTTTCTATTAAATCTTACACATTTTTCACTTTTATTCTTAGACTAATTTTAGTATGGTTTGATTAACTAACGAATAGTATCTAATATATTTTTATATTCTATTTTTTACGTAGCAAAAATATTTTAGTATTTTTGAGCATATGGGTGAGTAACCTTTATATATATATATATATATATATTTATTTATTTAGAAGACTTTACATTTAATAAAAAGTAGTGTATTTAATATTTTATTTTTATTTCTATAACATTACTTCATCTTATTAATTTTTGTTAATGTATGAGAGAAACATGCTAAGCCTTTGTAGGAAAATATATTTTTTTCGATACACAAATCAACAATTCTATATTTATTTGCATTATACAGAAAAATTTTTTAATATGGATATTATTAAATAGTTAATAAATGCTATAAAGTAATTGTTTTCATTATTTCTGTAAACCATTGAATCATTAATTGTTAAAACAAAACTGTTTATAATAAATATAATTTTTATGAAATTATACAAACAAATTAGATGCATGCATTTGTCTGATCAGATTTCGAATATTCAAAAATTTTTATTTTTAATTTTCATAATGTTATTTTATCACTAATAACAATTGATAAAAAAGATAAATAGTAATGTATTTATAAGAATAATATTGTATTTTTATGGAAGTGGAACTATTTTTAAAAAGAAAAAATTTTTAAATAAAAACAAATATGGGTGTCGAAAAGGACGAAGAAGTAGGGAACGTTTTATTTAGATACCATCGAAATACAATAACGACTAGAAGCACGTAGGATACTAGGGATAAGATCACATAGCATTTGGTCCTTAGGCAGTAAATAGCGTGACAAAATACTGTCGTAATGTGTTAACATGAAATTTTTTTTTTAATTTTTTAAAGATTGAACTTCTCCATCTTTTAGGATCGTCCCGACAGATACGCCCACTATATCTAACTCCTCCTTTTGTATACTATAGTGCGCTTGGAAAACTCACCTATTGACTGATAATATTCATAAAGATAGAAACTATGTCTATTTCGGCTTTATCTTGCACTTATCGCCGCTTTAGTTGAGATCTTAACGTTTAAAAAATTTATTAGTGCCGTGTGGCTTTTGCTTACCTCGAAAAGTTCTAACTGGAATTGAGATTGAGATAAGAAGCAGATATTAATTATTTAAAGCGAATTTGATCCTAAAGAGTACAAATGAAATAAGATATTAAGAGCTCAATAATTTGTTATTTTTTAAAATACTTTTTAAACTATTTCTTGCTGAAGTTGAAAATTTATTGACAAAAACTATTTCATAAAGATAAAGAAATTAAACGTTAAATAAATTGCTTAATACTAATTATATAAAATATGATTAAAGCAAACTTTTAATTTAATGTTTTAATTTATAAGTTTTCTGTTTAGACGATATATTTTTATAATAGTCGTCGATCGACATTGTTATTTATTTTCATATAAA
This sequence comes from Ceratosolen solmsi marchali, assembly GCF_000503995.2. Lineage (NCBI taxonomy): Eukaryota > Metazoa > Arthropoda > Insecta > Hymenoptera > Agaonidae > Ceratosolen > Ceratosolen solmsi. The sequence goes on from NW_011948455.1 coordinate 47,881, forward strand.
ATATTAACTCTAACACTTTGCATAGATATTGAAGTTATTTACAGAATAATTTGTCTTTTATTTAGATTACCCATATTTGCATTCATTATTTCTTGATTTTATTTGCACTCATAGTCATGATAAATTGTTACTTTAAAATTGCATTTCTTCATTCAATATCAAGACAATATATTAATATATTCATATCTTATATATACAAAAACTTTTGAAAATTATTTTTAAAAAAGGGTTGTAATGTATTAGCTATACTGAAAAAGCAGTTTTTATAAATGAGCTGCATTTTTTACATTAAATATTTAATTTATATTTAATCAGAAAGTTTTACTATGATTACAGATAAAAGTATAATAATTTATAAGACGAATGCATTATTGTACAATAAAATGTGATGGATATTTTTACTAAAGTATATATGTAAGTTTAAAAAATCATCTACCCACATGATGAATATACTAAAAATTACAATATTATTATATAATTAACTGTTTTATCTATTAAATTGCAACATTATTAACGAAAATTACAAGAATAAAATTACAATTATAATACCAAACTATTAAAGTAACATATTTATTATGAAATATCAAATAGTAATATAATAACAATTCGTTCTATTAATGAAAAATCTTATCCATTATGAACGAGATTACAATATTTAAATTATAACACTTTTGGTAAGATTACTATATTTTAAACATACCACCACTGTGGTCTAATATTATATCAATGAACTGCTTTCATTCGACCGGACATCGTTGTAATTTCAATTCGGAAACCGTGTGCATCAAATATCGACCACACCCTGCGCATTCACATAGCGCTGTAGTGCTTTTGTTGCCCTAGTTGCTCTTCAATAATACAAATGCAAGATGGCCGTCGCCGCTAGGGTCGAATCAGCAAAAACCGTAGTAAAACGACTTTTTCGAAGCTCTATTCTTAACAAGTGGGTACAGTCACATACACTTTGCAAGTATTGTAGAATTGTAAGTTATAAAGATTGACATATGGAAGATTGACATTGAAGATTTTAAGATTTGGTGATGTTACATTTATATAAAAAACAATTTATAAAGATCACAAATACAAACCAGATCATTCCAACAGCAACAATTTTGATGTAATATTGCTTATATTTGCTTATAATTTTAAGAGTTATAATCCTATTCAAGTTCATACTTTATTAAATAAACGGTTTTCATTTAGTCAATTCAAATTTTGAATTTCAATTCTGTACAAAGAATAAAATTATATTTCCTTGAAATTTAAAATACAATGTAATTTTTAAAATCATATATATATAATTCATTAAATAAAAATATAATATACTACTCATTTAAATTTATAACTATTTTAAAACATGATTTGATTAATAAAGTATTTTCATTAATTAAATTAATATCCAATATTAATAATTATCACAATGCTATTCAAACTAGATCAAACATTTTAATTCTTTTCAATGTATTAATTTTAAATATAATGCATGAAAATAAAAATTTTTATAATATTTATGAATTTTAACGAGAAGTTAAAGAAAATGAATGATTTTCTAACAATTTTCTTTTCTTTTTAATATAGTTAATATTATAATAGAAAAATTAAAATATTTTGAGTAAGTGGTTAATAAAATATTGAATATTACACGTTATTTTTTAACAGACCATTACAGTACAAGTTGCACTTTAATAATAATAACAATAATAATAATATTTAGGCAAACATTTTATATTTAAAAAAATACAGAGTTATGAAATTTCGTTCTTTCTTATTATGAACATTTCTAATATATGATATTAATAAAATTAATATTAAGATATATAGATCACAATCTACTATATTATAATATAAATAAAGATAACAAAAAATATTATTAATTAAATTGTTTTCATGAGCCAATGAGTTTAGATAGAATAGTTTGTTCAATTTGGTACGATTTTGTTGTAGTTGATTCTCAAATTCTTCTTTGGTAACAACTTATATCAAGGATGCCTATGATTTCTGCACGTCAAGAGAAATTAACGAGACCTATAGATGCATCAGAAAAAAGGTCGTACATAACGAATTATTTTGTGGGCTAAAAATTTCGAGTATTTCGTTGAAAACTTTCTAAATATACAAAGTCTATAAACTGAACATTTTGTTCGGTAAGTTGAATAATACCATGACTTTTATTGCATAAGATATTAATAAAGAGTTATGATTATTTTATTTCATCAGCACTTGATTAGCAGTTTACAAATGTATAAATCTTAGTATAACTACCCATAATTTAATAATTACCATTGTTTGATTATAAAATACCTGCAACTCATAGTAGAGTACGTAGAATACGTTTTATATTTGCATTTTTTTAATATAAATATAAGTCAAATTAAGAAAAATATATATTAAAAATACAATTCAGATGAAGTTAAAATTATGTAAGAACAGCTTATGCTGTAGCATTAAAAAATCTCTTTAAATAAAGATTTCATTTAAGTTTTAATGAAAAAACAATACAATCGCAAACTAATTAAAAAGAATGATTAACTATAAAAGCTTCTATTATTCATTTCATATGGTACAAGACATTTCGATTATTTCGAAATACGTAATAAGTAATAACATAAAATAAATCAAAATCTCTAAATAATTTTAATTTAACAATAGTTTGTTCATTTCATTATAGATATTAAAATAATAATTTTAAATAAGAGAAAATAAAAAAAAGTAGGATGGCAAAAGTAACATGCAGACGAAAAAAGGTAAAGTTGGGAAAAAGTAGCATAAATGAAAGAGACAGTCGAAAAATAGAGAGATCGGAGATGCATTAAAATAATAAATTAAGAAAGTGAGTCGGAATAAAAAGCAACAAGGAGAAGAAAAGATAGAGAGAGGTTTACGAAGTTGCTACACTGCCGTCGCAGAAAGCGACAATAGAAAGAACAATGGAGGCGGGATGCTCATTTGTCTGCAAGCATTGTTGCTCGTTTGGGTGGAAACACGAGCTCTGTCTTTTCTTCCCCTCTGGCACACGTGTCGTATCCTTGTCTTTTTATATCGTATTCCTCAGCTTTCTCTACCGTTTCTTCTTCGCCTATCTATTTATCTCTGGATCTAGTCTTGTCGCTTATTATTTATCTAGCCTCTCCAACCTATCATAATTAAAATGATTCATTTTTCTTTTCATTTCGATATTTGAAAATGACCTATTTTTGTGTATTTCATTAGTCCTTACTTTTACTTTTTATTATTTACTTTGCATATGTGATATTAATCACTTTGCATTGTCTTATTACTGATAATAAACGTTATTACGTTATCATTAAGAATGCCTTTTAAGCATTTCTCAGCACATTTATTAATAAGAATAACATTGAAGTAGAGAATGTGTTCAACGTTATCGAATTGATTTTTTGTTCACACATGTTTGCCAATACCATCACATTATCGAATAAGCGAACTCATAGTATTTCTATAAATTCGAGTAATTATAGCATTGAATTGAAACTCGGGCTGTAACAGCTTTCTTGTAAATGATCTGGGTAGCTTGCTATCGAGGACCATAAGGGTGGGTCCGACTGAACAGTGGGGGAGAAAAATATAAAACCACTCCTAAGTCTCGATAAACGAATAAATGTTAGCAGTCTCGGATACATTCTTTTTTCCTCCCTTTTCTTTTTGTCGATTTTTCGAAGGTGCGCGTATGTCGGATTCGATTGTTGTCTTTCTATTTATAGTGCATAGCACACATACGTATATTAGTAATACAACTGATGCTCTCTCTATTTCTCTCGCTCTGGACGCAACAACGGGTAATCGGTCACCCGTTAAGAAAGAAGCTTGACCGATGTCGAAGATAAAAACGCGTCCGAGGCATGAAGGGAGATACACGTTAAACTTGAAGTATATGTGTATGTGGGCGTGTGTAGACCTTTTGTCCATCAGGACGTCGCGACGAATTTGTTCGGCTATTCAATGAGCCAGAAACCACCTTCTCTCTAAGACACCCTAACCGTACTTCATCCCCTCTTTTCATACCATCTTATCGTTTTTTACATCCGTCATCTCGCCTTGCCTTTGCAATTTATTTTATTATCTTTTTCGTGAAACACCAACAGTTCAGCCTCAGTTGTTGCCCCTTTTACAGGTGTATACATACTCTTTACATTTACTTAAGTTATTTAATTTATTATTTAGAAAATAATTAAAATGCATCTATTTTTTACTAACTTTTAGACTTTTAAAGTAATTTCATATCAGTAACCATAGCTCAAAGCTTCAGTGTAAAATATTTTATTCGATATGTATTTCATCTGAATTTTGAGACATAAAGTATAAGATAGATTGGGTACATACTAAACAATTCAAATATTATTTATTTAACTCAATTTTTATATTGTATTTTGTTTCTAATAAATATTATGTGCCGTTGCACGCTTCGTATATACGTCAATGTAATTATATTTTGTAATTGGGCAATAATTTATGGACATTACGTTTTTAATAAAAGCTATTGTGTAAAATTATGATGTAAAGTTTATCATCTAGTCTCACTATGAAAACTCAATAACTTTTATTTATTGAAATAATAAACAATACTCACTTTATATTATAATACTTTTATTACTGTTTAAGGAATTTCTGAATTAATAAACATTTCTTTAAATAAATAAAATATTTAATCAACTATAATTGAAATTATTTAAGTGTATGAATGATTAACACAGTTATATATAATTTTATACAAATATTAATCATATGTTTTATTTGATAAGCTAAATGCAATATTAAAATTGAAAAAACAAGTAAGTCTGTGAAAGGTGCAGATTAAATGATAAAGGCACTGAATAGATACTAAAATAAAGTTCATGCAAAATACAATAACTCTAAGAAGTAAATAAAAAGGATAAAACCAGAGATCATAAATATTGAGCTGGAAGTAAACATAATATTCACAATAAATGTCATTTAAAGAGATTGTCATTTAAGTTCATGAATGGTAACAACGTCACTTTTACATAACGGCTTTGGCAATCGTGATCCCGAACGGCTACTTGAGAATGTTCAACTCGGATTTTCATGTGAGCATCCCATCCATAGCCTGTCTTTAAGGGCAAGGCACAGAAAACGCAGTCACGGAATACGAGACTCACGTGAATGAGAACCGCGTCGATTTGCTTCGTGAAGCGTGAAGGAAATCGCCGTTCCATGCCTTCGGTTGCAGCGCTCGTGTTCTCCCAGTAGTCCCGACATACCCCTGCGGTTGCACTGTAACGCGATACTCGTTATTCCTCGCGTATTTGCCTCCTGCTTTTCTTGCGGCCTCGATGCTAAAACTGACCATGGATTCTAGCTTTTCCGAGGCTTCGCCATGAGAAAAACAAGAGCTATACCTACAGATTTGCTATAAACTATTATGAAACTTAAGTTAATTTTATTAAAGTTTGCCAGTTTAAATAAAATATATTCAATAAAAACAATGTCATTTTATTCAACAAATTTTAGGAAGAATAAAAAAATAAAAAATAAATTATCAAATAATTTTCAAAAGCAGTTTGAATAAATTTACACACACGTCAGTTAAATACTAATATTATTCTCGTGGAAATTGTTTAATTGAATTTTTAATGTATTTACTGAACTCTTATATGATATTATTGTTGTTAAATTGAGAAGACAATAAATCACGATATAATTATATTATTAGTAATAAAAATATATTTATTATATTTAAACGACTACACGAATGGTGATTCCCGATCTCCACTTTGCAATTCTATTAATAAATACTTATCTAATTTAAATAATTGTCTAAAAAAAATTCATTTGTAATTATGTCTGTGGGCTTAGTCTAGTGAAAAGGTTAATTTTAATAACATCGTCTTATTAAGTACGCGAGCCAAAAAATTTGGAGAGCGTGTTATGTATCAATCTATTAATTAAGCACTTACATATATAATATTCAAGTATAGAAACGCGTGTGCACAGAGATAAGAGAAATAGATAGGTAGATAGCTAAAAAAAAGAGAAAAAGTGATAGGAGTCAGTGATGAGAAAAAAGAAAGAGGCTGAAATGGCGTATGATTTTATGGGTGCGTAATGTGATGTTAATAGAAAAGAGTATTGGGCAATGCGCGACGGCTCGTAAATCTTCGCTAATTTGACAGAGCCAATTCACCGTGCTCCCGGGCACACTTACAGTTCGTTGTTTCCTACCTTCCTCTTCAACAACCTCACTTCATTTTGTGTGAACGTCACCGTCATTATCATTATCGCGGTCGTCATTATCGTTGTAGTCATTTATCGCACCGTAAGTGCTCCCGTACAAAATGTGATGAATGCGTCGCTCGTAAAACTGAGCAACCGGATGTACGCAGCAATTTCATCTTCTACGGGCCTGACGGGACCCGCCAGGCGATAAAACAATAATTAATTTCCAATGGGAAGAGAAGGCTATGAACGAGCTACGAAATATTCGAGTAGTAAAATAGTTTCCGGTCGCGAAGCTCAATCACTTTTTGCCACGCCACTGGCACGGTGCTTCATCGTTCCTTGCAATTTTTCGCCTCAAAGATATCTAGAAAGAGCAAGTAATTATATTTCTGCCATCTCTCTTCCAAAAAAAAAGCCCGTATCTGCTTACTTAACATGCATGAATAATTAGGTGCTAGTAATCAAACAATTTATTCTAATTAAAAACCATTAAATAATATGTTCTTGATAGATAATTTGTTCTTCCCAATATTACATTAGTTTATACATTTATATATTTATAACTATTTTACATTATTGAAATACTTTATTAAAATATTATATTAAAAACTTTATTAAATTTATTAAATGAAGACCAGCATTTTATTTCATTTCAATCATTTGTTAACTGCATATTTACATTTAGCAACTTACATTTTATATATTAACTAAAAATGATTTTTATGTGCATTGATTAAAATTAACACTTTTTTCTTCAAATGTATAAACAGTTTTTATATAATGCTGCATTTTGGAAGCTATAATTTATGACTAACTTTATTAATACAATAATATAAATCTTTGCAAATATGAATTTTAGTCATTGTATAGAATTCAATATTTTTCTAGATTTCATGACAGCATTGATATCTTTTGAAAAATTGTAACGGTAAATAGTATTCGTTAGATACTTAGCAAATTATAGAGGCGAGGGAACGCTTATAAATCAAATATACAAAAATTTTGATTAAGTATTTTAGAAGCAAACATCTTTTAATTTTTTGGGTTTTTGTTTAATAATGTATAAAGAACGATTAGAGGGTTCTCATGTGCGCTCGCCATACTGCCTATGCAATTAACTTATAATTTCGTCATATAAATTCAAACGATCGAAAAGTGCTTATTCGATTATGGATATATGTTTTATTCTCCAATCACCCCTATATATATATATTTATCGATATGTTCTAAGATGTCACGTTTAATTTATATTCTTATTGTATTTAGTGTAGGATATTATTTTTTATTATCTAGTAGAAAAAAATTTTTAAAATAATTTTACCAACATGATTATTTAATGATTAATTGATTATTTAATAACTTACATTCTTTTTTTTTAATTTTATTAAATTATTTTTAAATGAATTTTAATAAAAAAATATATTCATTAATTTGAGAATACATTTATTAATAAATTTGTTCACCTGTCATATACAACAATTTCAATTTAAAATTTTCAAATTTTTTTTATGTAAGGTACAAAAAATAAAATTTAGAAACTAATAATTATTATGATTAATGTTATGGTGACAAACTTCATTTTCAAAATACTAAAATAAGTACTCCAGGTATTATATTCTATTCTTGGTTATACAAAGAACAGCTCATATAGATAATTTTTTAATATTTAAAGAATCTATTAAACTATTAAACAGAGATTCCAGTATCTGATTAGAAAATCTCAATTCATCGATACTTTTGATGGATTCGCATAGCAGATGGCCTGCGTGGATAAGCTAGGACTCGTTAAGAATGGACTCGGGATACATGAATTGTGGAGCATTATAATGTGCGCATCCGTGTAATGAAACCGTTCGAAATAATGGCATGAACCAAATTTGAACCAAACGAATGGTAAAGATATGTTCTAGGAAATTGTATGGTTGCCGCTATTATAAGCAGAAATTAAGCATCACCAATAGGATTTCTCTGTACGATTACCTGCTGTTGATTATTAATAAGTTGATGAAATCATCCTTCAGTTTCATGCCTTGCAAATTAAACTTCATTTATGCGCATTGACAAATTTCATAAGATCTGATGTTATATCCATTCAGTTTGTTTGGTAACATCATTATCAGAAAGAGATGCTAACTAATGCTTTTTTTATCGCTTTCAATATTCTAATTAATAAAGACTGATAAATAAAATTTATAAAATTATAAGTATTATTATTTATAAATAAAAAAAATAAATAAATAAAAAATATGAATAATATATATAAATAAAATTATATAAATATATAAATAACAAACATAAATAATATATATAAATAAAAATATAAATAATTTATATAAATAAAAATATAAATAATATATATAAATAAATATAAATAAAATTATAATATTATTTATATCATTTATAAGATTATAAAATTGATTATTAAAATGTTTACCAAATATGTATCCGTAATACGGTATCAAATCAATACTACATAATTTTATTTTTTATATGCTATGAACAGAATTTGTTAAATCTCGTATATACTTTCATTCTTTGAATAATTGTTTACTATAAATTATTCAAATTTTATAATAATTTTTCATTTGATCGTACTTAGTAAATATAATAAGATTTCCAAATTTTAATTTACAGTAATAGCAATAAATTAATTCATCACTGATATTTTTAGATTATTTATAATTGAATATTATTATTTAATTCTTTTTTTGAAAAATAATACATAAATTATAATACATACACTACGACATAAAAATTTTTACCAACTAGGCGATTTTTAACAATCAACAAAATCTAAGCTAACGCTTTTGCAATACCTTTAGGAATTTTAAATTTAATTCAATGATGAAAATGTAAGAAAATTTAATAAATGTAATGAAATATTTAATATGTAAATATTTAATGAAATTTAATAAAAAAATTATAATGAAAGAAAGTGTATTTTAAAAACAGATTTCATAATACATATATCATTATTACTCATTCATGATGTATCGTTGTTACTTCTAATAAGTGCAGATTATAATATAAAAAATAGTGCACAATTTTCAATATAAATCAATATTCAGTGTGATACTGGTAATACTTATATCACATCAAATGTTAGTTTTTTTTATTTATTTTAATTAACATCACTACCCTAATTAAATCATTCAACTGATTCATATGATCAATATTAAATGGTTTAATCGATAAAGGATTAAAACCAAAATTATTATGGCGTAATTAAATGAAGCTATTTTCATTTATATATTTAGGTAATTTATTTGTAATCGATTTTCGCAACTTAATCTTAAATTCCATTTTAATATTTGATAATAGAATTTTAAAATGATATAAATGTAAAAAACTATTGTTTAATAATATTTAAGCACAGGCTAACATTTAATTTAAAATTAATCGGATATTTTATTGAAATGAAAAAGATAAAAAGTAAGCGTTAAGTTTTTTCATTTAAAAAAAATTAGTTGTCTCAACTCATCTAATCAATTGAAAAAAAGGGAAGGAAATTCACATCTCGAATATAAATTTTCTGCATTCTCATTTCTTTAAAATAAATAATTTAGTATTATTTTGCTAAAGAATTTCGATTAAAAATATATTTAAAGAAAATATGTAAATAGTTGTGAATGATAATGAGGAAATTTTATTTTTGTTTAATAAATTTGATTTCCAACTTGTTTTCTACAGATGAAAAACTGAGAAGGCAATAAAAGAACAACTTGGGAGGAAGTACAAGGGTTGACTCGCGAGTTAATTTAAAAGATATTAAAAGCGTCAATGGCTGCTCGTTCTCTGCGTGGATGAAGCGGATGGGCCGTTAGTCTCCGCTCTAATTGATCGCAATTGACAGCCGCGCAAAACCTCGCACATATGAAGACACCGCACAAATACTGCCGTTAATGCAACGAAGAATCGACTGTTTTTTTATTCCTTTCAGCTAGTCTGCATCTTTCACCTAGAGCCACCTAAAATCGCTGATTTTTTATTTGGTTGTCTAAACCATCCACAAATCTGAAATGGCACTCAATCAATAGCATTTACTAATGTTCTCAATTTAAGGTGGTGCAATTTGTTTAGCCAGTATTCATTCTAGCTAATATTTACAATTTTTTTAAATTGCATAGATCTATATTACAGAAATATGCATACTTTAAAATAATAAGTGAACACTAATCTGCTAGTTTACCAAATTATAATTATTTGCAAGAGACCAAATTTATTAATCGTAGTATAATTTTTTTTTCAAAGCATCTTTCCACATCCCGTTAATCATTATGTAGCATTAATAAAGAAAAATTTAGCAATAATAATGTTATTTTTTGTTCAGATAAATAAGTACAGGAAAGAAGTATGATACACATGGTCATAGTCAAATTAAGACTTATAAAAGTTGATTACGAATTATGCTGCGAAATAAATTTATGAAGCAGAATTAAAAACACAATATTCCAATAAAGAACTCGATGAAGCCAGTCGCGAATTGAGCGACCGAGACTCTTACATAATATATCAACGGATAAATGCTGAGCAGCATAAACAGCCCAGTGAACTATTTAAATGAGTTGACTCTAATTTTTATTTTTACCGTGAGAATTTAGTACATTTGTCGTCAAACTTCGTCACCAATACAAACTTAAATTTTTAATATTTTGTATCATTGCATTTTATTATTATTGTATTTACATATATTTTCAATTGTCTTATATATATAATAAAATAATTTTTTAGCTAATTTATACGTTTATTTCAGTTCAAATACATGTGAATATTTTATAATACTTATTCTACTAAATATTAATAGATGTTAGTTTAACTAAATTACTGATAATTCAGTTGTAAGTTCCAATGTAATAAACATATAAACAATGCGTTAAGTATTACTAATACATTTTTAAAAAGACATTTTATTTAATCCATTACTATATACTTATTTATTTGATGTAATATTGATAATTTAAAGAACTACAAATTTTTAATTATTATGTAAAGTGAAATAAATATAAATATATTAATGGCATTGATTGCATACTTTCAAGCAGCATACTTATAAAAATATCTTTATAGGAGACTGATTTAAAAAATTTTTTTTTTTTTAAATTTAACAACTTTTAACCAGTACTTTATAATAATACAACTTCCACTATTAAAATATTTGTGTGAAAATATTGAATAGCTTATTCAATTTTAATGTTTAAATTTTTTATTATTAAATATAAATTATATTTATGCAGAAATTACAACATTTCCATGTTGATTATTAGAGTAAAAAGTAAAATAAATAATCGTCTACCTTTTGAAATTAATGCCATTTATAATAGTAAAAAATAAGTTCATTATAAATCAGTTATTAGGGCTGAAATAATTTTTTTTGTACAACTAGAGTACCCGAAATATATATGGAAAAAGTCATTCATAAACAATTGTAAATGTTTACATTTATAAACATTTATAAATAACAAATTTAGTATCTTGTAAAATATATCAATAAAAATTTCATTATTCTTATTGAAAATTATTTCGTTCAATAATACATAATTAAATTCTGAAGTGGCAACAGAAGAGAAAAAGTTAAATTTTAAACCATTTTTGAAAAAGTGCATCTGTACAATTATGATATGGATCTTCAAATTAAAACAAGTAATCAAAAATGACTTTATTTAAGAAAAATTAATGAATCATCGCATTCTTTTTTTAATTAAAAAATATGAGTAAGGATCTATCTTATATATTTGTCATTTCTGAATCCATGATTGAATGTATTCGATTTATTATATTACATATGTAAATTTTTTTTGCAATTACTTTTATTCTTCTACTTTTTTATTCTTCTGTCAGCTCTTCTGAGAAGTTCTCGATTGTGTAGTGAAGCATCAAAAGTTACTTGTTTGAAGCTTTAATAGGATATAATCTTATGTGGGCACGTAACAGTTTATTTACATTTCTCTATAAGATATCATGTAAGTGATTTTTTAAAATAATGATCTAATTATTAATACATTAAGTGATATATGAGATGCTTCTATAGTTGTAAAGAAAATTAATAAACAATCAGGAGTAGTAAATTTATTTAGAAGCAGTAAATAAGTAAATTTATTTTTAATTTATCATATGTAAAATATCGAAATATTTAATTTCTTATAAATAAAATACACATGTACTTAAAGATTAAAATTGTATTTAAATCAGTTTGCATATATAAAAAGTCAAATCAGAAAACTTCAAATTACTACATTCTACTTATTTTTAGATTTATTGTTAATTAAATATTATAAATTCGTTAAAAATATACGACAACCAATAGTATGAAGAAATAAAATTTATTAATTGTTCGATTTTCATTTTCTAAATCATAGAGTCTTTGTAGTTCAGTATAATCTTCAATTTAAAGAATCTTTCGTTCAATTTAAAAAAATCTGCTATACAAGACTATAATTCATAACAAAAATCTATAACTGGTATTTACACTGTAGCGATGCAATTTTCGTTAGGTTATTATGTAATTTTATTATATAAAAGTTCAAATATATAATTATTAAAGATTTATCTAAATATTAGAGCAATATTTTACAAGATCACCAAGCATTTTTCTCACTGATTATTTTAAAACTTGCATTACATGTATATCTTAATATATTATTATGTTTTCATAAGTTAAAAATTATTATAAACATAATATTACATACTCTAAGAAATTACTTAAATTATTATTATTTTTACAAAAACTTTTATTTTTCTTTTTATACACATAATGATTATATAAATTATCAATCATTAATAGTCAGTCAATATAAATTCAAAGTTTGTTATTTATCTATTTAAAATAATATTGTTACAGAAATTTAAATTTTCGGTTATCTATTAATATTTAATGTGATAAAAAGAATTTCAATGTTTAAAGTACCATAAATAAATAAATAAATAAATAAATAAATAAATATATATATATATATATACAACGCATATAAAAAGTACATTAGAAACTGTTATGCTAATATTAAATAATTTTAAAACTTTCAACTTTGAACACGATTTTAAAACCTTTTGTCTGACCTTAATATTGTCCTTAGATAAATAATGGATAATTATTCATTTTAGTCGTCGTGTAATACATTTATATGGTAACTTAATATTTATTTAAATACTATTACAGTGGTAGTATATATATGATAGCTTCAGTTATCTTTCTAAAAATAATAGAGTTTTAAACTTTATTTTACTCATTAAATAACTAATATCTTATTTATTAATACGTTATATATTAAATTCTTAAAATTTATAATTTTTGACTACTAACTAAATATATTAAGCAAAGTATTTAATCTTAAATTAAATATGCAAAAAAGAATAGAGCATTAAAAAATAAAAATTAAATTATTTTCTCATTCATAAGCAAATATATTTAATCAATATTAAAACTAATTAAAGCAATTAAATATAATAATCGTTAAAACTAAAAATTGGATAGTAGAGATTAAAGTTAAGTGGTCCAAAGATTGTACTAAAAACATTTCTTGTAGCTCGAAGTTTCTATGAAATAAACAAGACGCGATACTAAGAGAATAAGAATCGTGCTACTTATCTTCGGTGAAAAATAAATATCGCAGAAAGAATAGCAAGATTTGTAATCCGTAACGGAAGTACACATAATTTGTCACAAGGGGATTACGTCCATGTTACCGCAGCAACGTATACACCCCTAGTGAGAGGGTGCGTAATAAATGGGGTGGCAAACGTACCTTATTGGAGCCGATCTAACCAATGGCACTAAGATAGACGGTTCTCTTTTCATTTTACTGCAACATATGCGTCAAGCCAGGAATAAAAGATTAGCCGATGACGAGTTTGGAGGGAGGGATACCAGAACCCGAGTAATGAAACTCTTGAGTATAAGTGCGTACCTTTTTAGAATGAGGTATTGCGCTTTTGGCTTTCTCTTTAAATGTAAAACCTTTTTACAAGCGGCTTGCGAGGGTGTCACATTGGGAATGTTAATTGGAAATATTAATTAAAATTGTAAAAATTGTAAAAATAGCCTGAGTTTATATGAGATGTAAGTAAATATTTACTATAAGTAATACGATAAGTAATATTAAATCTCATACTATAGTCCTTAGCAGTATTAAAATATGAATATGCAATTGATCAGCTATCGTTAAAGCTCACTCTGACTAGTATCTGTGAAGCGTTTATTAATAAACGTACATTTCTAAAAATGCTAACACTCATACTTTGTTCTAACGTGTAAAATTTTTAAGTATACGTTTGTAATAGAAACAACGAATAAAAGGTGGGATGACAGGATGAAGAAATATCCCAGAGGACGTATGAAGGTTTATCTTTATGCAACATCTACATCTCTCCACCCTATTTCACCCGTCCATCTTAGGGATACTGCTCTAGTAAAATTGAATATATGCCGTGAGTGACAACTATCTCGGACACTGAATTACGAGAATTCAATTCATTAACGTCAATCACGCACGGATACAGATATGAATAATTGGGTATTTTTAGTTGAGAAAGGGATTAACAACTACTTTAAATCAACTACTTTAAATCAACAACCATAATGCGTCTTATTATTTATGACCACAATAGCATCAACCCAATGCCCTAATTCTAAATCACAATCCACATGCGAAGCCAACAATCTCCAAAAGATGAATTACTCATAAAGAGAGAGAGAGAGAGAGAGAGAGAGAAAGAGAGAGAGAGAGAGAGAGGGATGTAGAGAGAGAGCATTGATGATTACATAATATTTTATACTTATAAATTAGACATCGTATTGATAATAAATATATACATACCTGATTATCAAATACCTGATTATCAAATCAAGAGGAGCCGCTATTTTTCATGAAATTAATCTCTTCTTTTGGTCTCCTGAATATTGGTTCTATTTATAATCAGTATGGAATAAAAATCATTTTGAAATAATATTAAAATGTAAAAATAAAAGTATATAAAAATAAATAAATAAATAAATAAAAACGATAAAAAGGAATGAATGTGGGGGTTCAATTATTAGCTGAATTCAGTTACGATAATGGAACTAGCACAATTAATTAGAAGCAAAGAAATAAATGAAATAGAAAATTTAAAATAACGGTGCACCTTATTTTTAATCTTCAACATTTCTTTACTTCTCTCTCTCTCTCTATTTATCTATTTCTTTTTTTTTAATTTGTCTTATCCTTTTTCCTTCGTCGTTTACTTTTGAGCCTTCCCTTATTATATGTGGAATAGGATAAATGGGTTCGTTTATTTTCAAAGTACAATATTATACAATATACGAAAATATAATTTAAATAAATGTAATGTTTAAATAAATGTATCGTTATATCACATTGTTTAGAATTTTATTATAAATATATACATAAAATTATTAACTAAATTTTATCTAAAATGTAACAAATTTTATATTTAATTTGCTTTTTTTTAAATAAATATTCGCATTTTTTTAAAAGCATTATGTTATAATTTTTATAGTCAAATTGGAAAAGAATTTTTATATTCTATAGAAGTTACACATCAGACAGGATATGTACAAACATAATAAGTTTAATTTAGATCATAGAAATTATAAGATAAAAAATTTAAATACAAGAATGTAAAGTCAGTATAAGTATGCACGGTAAATATCAGAGAGGATTCTAAATATCAAGCAAATACAACGTTTATATAAACATGAATTTTGAAATGTATATAAGTACCTATTAATAACTATTACCATATATAAAAAAAAATTTAAAAAAAAACTTTGTTTAATATACAACCATAATCATTCTGTATTAAAATTTTATCTATATAAGACTAGATCAGAAACAACACCGTTAAATGATTAAAGTCTTTTATTTAAAATTAAGGTATATAAAATAATAATAAATGAAATACATTGAAATATAGTTTTTTTTAAAGAAAATAGTTTTCTTTATTAATATAGCTAAAATTTGTACTGAGAATAAATAAGAGTATATTTTCAAAATATTCTATTCAAAGTTAATTTTTAAGAAATTGAATTAAATTTTATCAAAATAAATACATTTTCCTTAAATAATACCAATAATTGTATTTATTAGAGAAATAAAATTAGATCTTTATCTTTTCTGAATATATATATATATAAGAACTGTATATTTTTCAAAAAAGTAATAATTTTTTTTTTATTTTGTTATAATTTGCAGGCAAGCAACTGAAAATATTCGCCTATTGTAGTCTTGAATATTTGAAAGGGCTCTTTCGTCAATATATGTATGTGCCACAACTTATCGTCCCTTAGCACGTACAGGGGCTGCTGTCACTCCATTGTTGCTTACCATAATATACCTTGGATAAAAAGAGTAAGAGAAGGGGAAAGTAGAAGGTTGGTTTCATATTACCACTCTGTATACTAGAGGGGTCGTTTCTTGAGGTAGGATCACCTCATTTCGCGTTTTACTTCCTTTCGATACATCCCTCTGAATCTTCGCCTGACACTAGAGAGCAAGACCTTTCAGCATAGGCGACTTAACTACGGATTTATGTATGGGGTAAAGCCTTGCTTATATAACCTATATTTGTCTATTAAGATTTATTAGAAGCTAGAAAATTTTTCGATTGTTGAACTGTATATTTCTACGATATCAGCATGAGACTTCGGACTAATGAATGAGTAAAGAATACAAAAAGTGCACTTTTATTGAGGTTTGTTTAATCGAGCTAAATATATTCGAATGTACCACGAAGCTATCTATATCCACGTTTGGAAAAACCATTTGCCGAAAAAGCAGACAAAATCGCTAGTCTCTACATACTCAAAGAAAACACAATATATAATAAACATATGGAATACCAAAAAATGAAACAATAATATTTACAAAAGCCAATAAATTTAAATTAGCTCTTGTTAACACGTACAGAAAAAATAACGATAAGAGATTGCTGGCTTTATAGATGCAAAGCAACTTTTTATAACACATCTTATAAGTATTTAATATTTATATATATATATATATATATATATATATTGTTTTTCACTTGAAAATAAATGAATCTTACTAAATTTATTAATCAACAAATCAGATATTATTTCTTTATTTTGTAGTAATATTTTTTTGTATATTATTTGTATCAATGTGTTTCAAAATATATGTTATTTTTATTATTAAGATTAAAATGTAAGAAAAATAATTGAGACTGGATTTATTTTTATTGTTGAATACCTTAGTTTCAAATATAAATAACATTTAAAAAAATGGAATTTAATTGTACATTATAAATTAATTGTGGCAAATTTACCAATTATTAAATTTTTAATTCATAATTTTTTATAATTCACAAGATTTTCTAGACTTCTTGCCGATAATAAATATTATCTATTCTTTTATACTATTTGTTAGACAATTTTTCGGGGCAATTAAAATAGGAAATATCGACGACGCATTTACATTAGTTTTAATAGGAATTTCTTAATTAAGTGTCCTCAATTCTTAAAAACTAATTAAATTAGAATAAGTATCTATATAAAATTATAAAAATTGATTAAAAATAATTCTCCTAATTTTTTATTTTCATAATTTTGTAATTCTTTGTTTAATGGTATTTAAAATTTAAAAAAAATGACTGAAAATTCAGATTACATTAAACTTTTATTTGATTAATGTATGTACGTTTAGAATAATGTTGGAAAATTATTGATATTATTATTTTTATTTATTCATATTTATTAATACTCTATTAATATTTTTCTGATATAAAATGAATGAATTACACTTGAATTCAATTTTTTACAATGTAATAAATTTTCTCGATATAATGTTTTATTTTATTGGGAAAATTTCATATATCGTAAACAACTTTTCTTACAAAAGAAATTGATTAGTATTCATAACTAGTTTTTTTATTACATTCTTATTATATTTAAAGATAAATAGAAATTTTATAATAAGAACAAGTTCTTTTTTTTCATAATTTTTTTTTGTAAATAATTATTTTGTAAATGTTTTGTTAATAAACATATGAAAGTTTAAGTTTATTTTTCCATATAGCATATAAGATTTCTCTAACGCTGATCATTTTTTGATCTTTTGAAATAATGTCTCATATTATTTGAGGTGCTTCAAAATACTTTACTTGGAAGTGGCAATATAAGTTCTTCAAGAAAAGAAAATTAATATGATACTGTAAAGCAAAGAGAGTGAAATCAAAGATTATGAGAATATATTCATAATATATTCATTTATTATCATAATATATCACATTTATTCGTTAATTTATAACTCATATATTAATCAATAATTTATTATTTCCTTAAGATCTTTATGATTTCCTAATGATATGTTTTTAAGACATTAATGAAAGAAGAACAGTATTAAGTATAAAAGAAAAGCATATAAATAAAATGTAAACAAAATGTACATATCATGTTAATAATTGTACAAAAAATTAAAGAAAATGTTATTAAAAGTAAAAATAAATGAAATAAAAGGTAATGAATAAACTTACTTTTCCAAAAAATATTGAATGTTCCCATTGAAATTGTATTATTAGTCGGAATATAATAGTTTAAATAGTATACAAAGAGTAAAACCATTCACGTATATAAAGCTTGCAGTATCGTTAGCACGTGTATGAAAACAACTTCTTGGCGTCTCACTATTGATGACAAAGAAGATGAATAAAAAGATAGCGAAAGATAGGGAGATGGAAGGAAATCTAGGACCAAATATTTAAAGCACGTTATAATTTATGAAGATGCAGCTTTTAAGCTATTTGTTTCGAAGAAAGTTGGATTTTATGATTTTCTCCAATTATGCACTATTTCAATTATTAAGTTACATTTTTTCATTCACTTTGCATGTGTGGTAATGCTGATGAGGAGGAGTAGAAAGAGATAAAAATTTTAAATAAAATTACTTTAAAATTTGTAGTTGATATTTTAATTTTGTTTATTGTATTAATAAATGGAGATTAGTAAAAATAATTCGAAGAAGCACTTATTTTACTTGAATCACTCAACGTCATGCACGATTCTAAGTTGTCATACGATTGGCTTATAATTTAATATATTCAATAATCTATTTAATATTCAGCATGAAAAAGTAAGAACGTTATCTTACTAGTAAAAATGAAACTATTCTTAGGCTTTGTGTTAAATAGATAGAGCTTAAGATAAGGGTTATGCTAATAAAAGAAAACGTAAAAAATATAAGAAGCGTAGAACAAAGAGAGAAGAGAATATTATATGGCAAGTGACAAAGTGTGCGAGAAAGTAGAAAGTCCTAAGCAAAAGATCAGAACATGTGATTATACCAAAGGGTGTAATGGACAGACTAATTTGTGAAATTTAAATTCCGTCCCTGGAGCAGTTCAAAAACGTACAAAGCCGAATCAAGATAGCGAGCTCTCCTCATCGTATCATGATCTATAAACGCCTCCTTTTTCCGTTAATTTCCTTGGTCTTATTCTTCTTTCCTGGAAAAGTCTTTGGTGGCATAAATGCATGTATATATCTTATGTCTTATTCTGTACTTATGCAGAGATTTTTATCTCTCTTGGAGACTAAGCAATTTTGATAAAATAACCTGACTGCATTGCCAGAGTCACGGCAAGCTTTTCGTCATTCTATCTCATGTAATCCTGTTTTGATCTTCTGTGCGGTTTAAGAGCCGCGGTGTTGACTGCAAAAAAATTTTCTCCCTGAATAATTTCTGTACAGATGCAAATGATTGTACAGGGGATATTCCTTTTTTAATTGAATACGAATTTATCGTTTTCTTTAATTCAATCATATTAGAATCAAAATGTTTCTTATTTACATTTTTGTCATTATCCAACCGAAAAACTTAGCTTTTTCTAATTTGTATTTCTTTCTTACTCCAAAAATTATTTACACGCGAAAAAGAAACTGCTTCTTTAGAAAAAAAACAACTTTTTTCTAATTTTTTTCTTTTTACTGGTATCAATTTAGTTTTTGTCAATTTTTTAACAAATTAAATTATTTTTTTTATAAATATTTATACGCATTTAAGATTTGGTTGCAACCAATACTTTATAAAATGTAAATTTTATATAAAATTATTTATTATATTCCTCTTTTCCATTTCAAATTACTTATTATAATAATAGTAAAAAATTACAAAAAGTTTCAAAAGATAATTTTTTTAAATGACTGGAATTGTAAAAATAAGATATAAATAAGCAACAACATAATTAGTATAGGTAATATAAAATATATCAATATTTTTTATTTACAAAATAAGTTTCATATTGTTAAAATTAATAATTAATAATTATCAACAATTACCTGCTTCATCTAAATATATTTAATACTCTTACAAACTTATCAATAGTTGCTTTGATAATAGCGATCTATACTATGAACCGTGTACATTTTGATGCCATATTTACGTCCTTGTCTTTATCAAAATAAATATTTAATCTCACATTACGCTTCTCAAATTTTCTCTTCCTATAATTGAAAGAATTCATTATTATTAGCTCTCTAGTTTAAATAATCGATAAAAGACGAATTAATTGCATAATGTGAAAGAGCAAAGAAAGTTGTTAAAAACTTCAGTGATATAGGGTCTTGTTAAAATGCGAAGGGCTGGATCTAGACTACTAATGGCTTGGCCCATTTTCATTTTAACGTAGAAATGAGGTTTAAGCAAGAGTTATTTTAATATTCTAAGTACGCAATAACTGCATTAAATTAAATATCAATTAAATATTGGAAATAAACAATTACTTATTTCATGTACGTCGCATTTTTTAACATGCATGAATTTGTTTTCTTTCAATCAGGTAAAGTATTTTATTATTTTATTTTTACATTATATATATATATATATATATATATATAGCTAATTTAAATGCATAAAACATTAGCTATATATATTTATATTATATTATATTATAAATATATATAGCTAATATTTTATGCATTAAAATTTTTAATATTATACAAAATTAAATAATACAGGTTTAATATAATTAGTGGAAAAGGCTGGAGAATAAATTGACAGTGACTTGGGTCATAATTTAATGTCATCATTGTTTTAAATGATACATCGCAATTTTAATATATTTTACAACATTAGGTGCGAAAGTTATTTCTCTTTGTTCTAAAAGTTAGTAGCCATAAAGCCAAGGGAATGCAAATAGAATGAGATGAAGCAAGGGTAGACCATAAACATATTGGCTTTTTCAGTTTCAATATTATACATTTCGTCAGCAAACTACTATTATGCATTAGAAAGTAATAAGATGAAAATTATGAAATGAGTGCTTGCGATATTAAAACAGATCCCTTGTTTTCCAAGATGATTTTGATAGATAAAGGGCTAAAGGGGGTGCACCTTATTTTATTTACAATTTAACTTTAAATATAAAAAAAATTCTAATTTTAGAAGATTGCTATGATCGGGATTTGTGCCTCTGACTCCCTCATGTTTTCTATAAATATTATTTAAGCAATTATCGATTTTTTCTTCATCAGAATGTTGTTTTTTCTTTACCTTTGCTATTTCTAAAACTACATTAACAAACTACATTACTTAAATAGATTGTGACATTTTTGTTTTGAGAATTATATTAAAACAAAGTAATTCCAAAATTGTTCTTTTTCTACTTACTGTTTCAATACGATATATTTGTTTTATTTTAAAAATGTTTTAATACTTTAAAAAATTACAAAAATATAAAAATATTAACTGATGATGATTTTTCTTATAGTGTCGAATTTGTATATATTTTGTGAATGTTACAGAATAATATTCTTATACTTATATACTAATAAAAAAAATTATTAAATTATGTGATATACATATTTATTTAATTATTTTTTACTGTACTATTTTTAAATATTGATCATCGAACAGCTCTTTAAAATTAAATTTTAGTAAGAGTTAACATACTGGATGGTTAAGAACTTCGGAATTGCTAGCTGTCAATAAGATATATTGATTTAAACTAATTTTGAAAAATATTTAGTAGTAATAGAAATAGAAAGATAATACATTATTTAATTAAAAAAAAATTCTCTTCAGAATAGTGATGAATTTACAGATTTCAATCGATAAATAAATTTTGTTTGATATTTAAATTTTTAGCTACATGCAGATATTATGCAAATATTTATGTGAACCATATAATATATCTTCAAATTTAAATTAGTATCGATGTACTTATAGTTTCATTTTAGTTTCGAATAATAATAAAAATATATTATAAAAAATATCGTATTGTCATTGAGATTTGTTAATTGATAAAAATTTTCTTAAAAAAATGGAAACATAAAGAAAGAAAGGTACAATGGGGGGGGGCGGCTTAATTTGCATAGATATAGATGAAAACCACGATACAGTAGTAGGAAGAAGAGTAGAATATTAGCATTCAAATACACATTGCATCTACCACCTTCATATAGGCACTCCCTCTCATTTTTGTGTTTAGCAACAAAAAATGGAGTTTAACTTTACAATCAAGCTAAAATCTCCGCACGGACTTGGAACAGTAGTACAGAGCTCTAATCCAAGCTAATAGAACAGAAATTATAACAGACCAATGAACATGCGTTGACTGTTCTTATTCTGCTTGGCTGAAGCTTCAAAAAATAAGAGAAAAAGAGCAAAATTCTCTTCCAGTCTAACAAGAGAGAAATAGGAGAATAAGGGCATCACAGCGTTGATTTCTTAAATCCCCACTTCTACTTTAAACTTTTAACGGTTTAAATAATTTGGTGGCATATACAATTCCACGAAATCTCTTTTACTAATCTTCTCGATTTTATAATTATTTTTTTTTCTACTAAATTAAATTTTTATCTGTGTGTCCTATTTTTGCTTCTTCATGATCGATGAAGAGGAGCATTAAGTCTACTTGAATAGATGTAACATTTTTTTCTTTAGATATAAACCGCTATGATATCTTCGACATAATTAGATGTTACATTGAATGACATTATAAAAAATAAAATGAACTAATTCATTAAAAGGTAAAATAAAAAGCTACTAGTATGATAACTATGCTCCCAGTTATTTATAAAAAAAACATTCTCTAGTTATGAAAAAAATATAGAACTGCCACAATTTATGTGAAATAAAAAATCACTCTGTTTTCGCGAAGAAACTACAAGCATAAAAGTACGGACCAAATGCGTTTTTACCATGGCCGAGATTCACTTGTGATGAAAGTGCTGGGAGTAAGAAACTGTATCTGTGCGAATCTCGGCATTATTGTATATGGATTCTTTATAGAAATTTCAGAGCGCGTTAAAAAAGCTAAGTGTTGCAAATGAATACAGATTTTTCCAATGTATCATTCTCTCTTATATTTTTTGCAATTGTATTTCTAAAAATTCAATGATCGACTACAGATAGTTTCTTTTTTTTAAAGATTAACCGATGATATGTATGTCAGATATATTATCTATTAAATAATATGTTTGTGAGACACGCCAACACAGAAACACCAGAAAATTAAAAATAAACATCATTTATATATAAATTAACTTTTTGACTTTTAGATTTCTTCTTATATAAACCGTGGATACAAATAGTTTTATTACTTGGAATAAATACTTAATATCAATTAAATAACTACTTAAAACATACAATTAATATTGAAAAGAATTTAATGGATTACTTGCTTTAAAAAGTTTTAGATGATCCAATTAGAATGAATGTATTTCTAAATGAAGGATTTTGAATAAATAGGAAAATAATCAAATGCGTGTATTTTCTTAAGCATCGCGGCACGACATCCTTTTTATTAATTTTAATAACATCAACTTTAATGAATACAATCTTATAGCGTCATTTAATCTACGTTTCAGTCATAATTTTAGTAATATTGTGCATCGTAACATTGGACATTTTTTAATTTTCGACCGAACGTTGTATCACCTATTTCTTTTACATCAAATAACGATTGGTCATCCTCTTTTTTCATATATATATATATGTGTGTGTGTGTGTGTGTGTGTGTACGCAATTCACACGCGCGCATACATATATACATACACAATACATAATAGTAATCTACAGTTGCATTTTATATATATTTATTGTATTTCATATGCATGTCTAATGCACATTACGCACGACTGATGTATCGATTTGTGCAAGTTTTATTATTTTCTTTTTATTATACTATATCGAAATACTTGTAATTTCTAATTTTATTATTACATAAGTGTATAATAAATGTTACAAATATTGTTAAAAATATATTACAAATGCGGTTTATTTCTTATTGTTTTTTCTGGTTATTTTTTTCTTTCTATTTTAATTTATCGATGTACAGGCAAAGTTAATGATACTAGAACTTTTACTTCCTAGTATTTGTTTACTTAAACTATTTTCAACATGATTTGCTTGTATCTTATAGGACCACTTATGCATTAACAAAAATTATACACTTTCAAAAGTAGTTTGCTCGATTGAGCTCTACTTATATATACATTAATTCTGCAGCATTTTGCGTTTAGTAATAATTTATATTCGTATAAAACTTATTGCTTATTGCTTAATACAGTGTTTAACATCGTATATCAAACTTTAAATTATATGCACAAAATAAGTTTATTTTTATTGTGGATTACTTTATTAGATGAGGACAGTTTTTATTATTTAGCAAAATTAATTAATATTAATACGCATGTAATAGTTTTCTTTAAAACATGATTTGTAAAAAAACTTACTGTGTTAATAAAATTTGATTAAATATCATGATTTTACTACTTATTAACAAAACAACATAATTTATTTTTAATCATATTTATTTAAATCATATCTAAAAAAAATGATAAAAAGAATGAAAATACAGCATAAATAAATATAAATAATTTTTATATAAATTAATTATAATACATATATTCACAATATCAATAATAAAGACAAAAAAGCTACATCTGAAATCCAACTATACTGCCCGATTAAATAACAAATGTAAAAACATGTTTTTAAACAAATGAATCACTGTAACAGAATTACAATAGATATTGTTTACACAGTTTATAAAGCTTTGTTAATTCAATCAAGGTAGACCAAATCATCGGAATGTAGTTGTGTATGTTACGTTGTTCAAATTATACTTCATTAGCGATGAAAATCTTTGAGTAGATATACATTTTTGTACATACGTTCATTTAGTTTTGATCTCCGATCCGATAGTACATTGTTGTGTAACCAATAAAAAAACCGTATAGTTATGATTATTAGTAAGTTATTTAAGAGTCGCATATAAATCTACATATAATATAATAATATCTTTGTATAGAAAGATTGTATTTTTTTAAATAATCATTTCGCAATAAATTTGTAAAATGGAAAATATTGTATTTTTGCGTGGTAATGTTGCTTTAATTTCAATACTCCCTCGCTCTTACGTAATTTTTAAATTAAAGCAGAAAATAATTAAAAATGAAATATTTTATTAGTATATAAATCTAAAATTTATATATAAAAAATAATATTTAAACGATATATCAGACTTTTACATTATGAGCTTTACATTATTTCTCTTTCTGGTTTCTAGATACTAATGGTTGCCTAGAATGACAAATTTAAGTTCTTCTGTGTTGTTTAAAAATAATTTTGTATGCTAATCCGGAAATCAATTTTGAATTAGAACTTAAATAGTCGTACGAAGAAAATAATTGTATAGCTGTAGTTTCAATTTTATTATTTCAATATTAGTTTCAATAACCTCAAATTGTTGAAACTTATACTCAAATCCGAAAAAATTTAGAATTTTTTTTAACGCCACTGTGATACAGGATAACCAATAAACAATAAATGTTTTCATGAATATTAAAATTTTCAGATCCTACAAATGATGATTAAAAAAATAGTCATTACATCGAACAAAAATTAAATATAAGTCAATCTTTCTATATTTTTTTATTGTGTGTAATATTAAAAAATATTATTAATATTGAATTATATTATTTCATCTTTTATTTTATCATTTTCAAATTTGCTATAAGTATATTAATTTTTAAATTAATTTATTTTTAATATATAGAAAATTCCATGTAAGAGCAGTTAATTGAATACACAACTATATCTAAACAAGAATATTTTAAACTAGACAGTTTTCTACCTTTGATGAAGTGATAATGCGTATTTTTGTTATATTTTTTAAATGTACATTTTAAGTTTAAATAAAAAAAAATCAATGCATTTCATAATATAAAAAAATTGTAATCAAAATCAAATAAAGTAAATAAGCATCTAGATACACATAGGCTCAAATGTAATATTTGCTTAGTAAACGAAGCATATGAATTCTTTTATTAAATTAATTTTTTAATTTATTTGATAACACTCTTCCGTGTACGAGTTTTTATTGAATCAAATAATGAATTTTAAATAATGAAATAAATTCTATGTATTTAACTTTTATATAAGATTTATAATGGGCATGTATATTTTTTAAAAATAAAAATGAAAATTTAATATTTAATAAAAAATTTCTGGTCAATTTTGAAAATACTATTAAAAAAATTTGTTATTAAAACGTACAAAAAAAATTAATTATTTAATAATACACACAATTATTGTAATAACACCATTTTATTATATTGTAATATAAGTTTTTAAAATAATATAATGAAACTATTTCATTAATTTTAAATGCAAAGATATATTATTGATTATTTAAAACTTATATACAATTGTAAAGATTAGAAAAAACATTCTACTTATCGAATTTTAAAATATGAATTATAGTTACATATTCATATTTTGTTTTTGTTTTCCAAACATATTAAGACCTCAAATTTTCATGCATTAAATACGAACATATATATTTCTTTTTACATAGTGTTTGATTAATTATTTATTAAAATAAAAATGTTGTACTAAAAAATGCATTTATCAAACAAAAATCTCTATTCAGGTTTTCTAAAGACATTATTAATTATTATTAATTGATCGCGAGGAAATCAAAAAGAAGGAAAGGCAATCTATACGTAATGAAATTGTTAATGAACATATGAATAATATTGTCAGAGGAGGGTGGAATATGTGGATATTTAACCCACATAGTGATGTTCATTTTGTCTACCAAAGCATAATTAATCTTTTGTTGATTTCACTTCATGGCCTCGTTGTGCACGCAACATCATTTGAACAATGAATTTCTTGATTTTTCTATACAAAACAAAAATTTAAAGAATTACTAACTAATTAACATTATCTGTTTGCAATGTTAAATCATCTGAAAATTTGCCCTAACGTTCATTTTTTGTTTGTAGTTGGTTTAAATTGCTGCTTAACTTTGTTATTTTTACAAACAACGAACAACTTAATACCACTTCTCAATTTTTTCTTTATTTTGTTTATACTCTTATTCTAAAATGTCACTTTTATACTGAGCTGATAGACATAGTAAGGCAACTTTAACATTATTTTAATAGATTTGTTACAGAATATTTAAGTTCATAAATTTTTTATCGAAATTTGCTGATGTGTAATAACGAGAAATTCGACCGTTTGAAAGAATCAAAATTTAAGCTCTATACATTATACAATTCTAAATAAATTTATGGATATAACGTTTTTATTGTTTAATTATCGCAATATATATAATATAATTTATAATTTATATGGCTTTGAAATAATACTTGTAATTGTGCTTATTTAATAAATTAGAGTAAAATATTTGTACACCAAATGTTATTTTTATTAAATTTATAAGATTTAAATACTTTCAAAAGTTCTCTTAAAAAAGATAATTACAAAGTAAAGTACATTTATAATAAAAATACTAAATAAATTAAATATAATTTGGAAATTTTTAATAAATGTTGTAAAAGCTATTCATCTCGAAACTAGGATTTTTCGTACTTTTTGAAAAATAACGTATTGACTGAATCATGTAAAAATTTTATCTTACAATTTATAAATTGGAAAACTTTAAACCTCGATCATTCATACCTTTTTTATCTACATACATGTACAAGTAGGACGAATAATAACTTTAAGCTCTTGCGACAACGCATATTTAACTTTAATTTGTCTTGAAATGTTTTTACTTAGATTGTTCTTCTATTATACCATAATTATGAGTGTGATATATGGATCAGTCTATCTTTTATTGGTATTTAATATTATACGACTACATTAAAACTGAATCTATTTTTGAAATAATAGTAAATGTGCAATATTATAGACATCTTTACATTTAATAAAAATTTGTATTGAAATATAAAATCACTATTATTTATATAATGAGTATTTCAGTGTCACAGCTGAACTTTATTTTCTATAAATTTGCAATTTTATTAAAATAGAAGTATAAATGTTCCGTAAGCATTTTGTATTATATAAAAAATAAATACTATCATAACTCATAATTATAATTAAAGTTAAACAGAACTCATATATTATCTTGTTTATAAGTTTATTAAAATAACAAGTAATAATCAGAGAATTAGTTGTAATCTAAAGAATAAAAAATCAAAAAATAAAATTTGAGAAAGTACAGTTTGCTAAAATGTTTAACAAATATACTTTTTTATTATACTCGAATTTCAATACAAAGGAAATTCACTGAATAAAAATAATAATTTGTAAAAAGTTTATACATAATAATAATACAATCTTGAATTGAAATAAAAATAATTCTTATTGCGTTATTGTGAAAACAGAACATCCAAACGGATACTAGATATATATTTAAGTTAAAGTCCATTACTCCGTGAGACAGTAAATTCGTGCTTGAACAATAGTCACCGGCTTGTTGGAATTATGCTGTTGTTGCGTTGACATCGGTTGGTGTTGCTGCTGGTGCTCCCACCTCTTCTCATGGTTATGATGATGATTATTGTAATAATGTTGATGATGATAGTGATGAGAATGATGACGATGTTCGCGTTGGCATTCTTGCTGCTGGTTGTAATTGTGGTTATGATGATGATTACTACTGTATACATGTAGCTGCGGTTGCTGCTGCTGCTGCTGCTGCTGATGATGATGATGGTAATGATGATATTGTTGTTGGTTGTGGTACTGATAGTAGTGATGATGCTGTAACTGTTGAGTTGAAGTTCCTTGCTTGCGTCTCGGTCGTACCCTAGGTCACAAGGAGTGATACTCTCCGAGAACAAGACTGGCGCTATGGTAGCCCGCGTGGGAGTTCGACATACTCATGGTGCCCATACCCTGGTACGCAGCCATACCCATACTATTCATCGACATGCTATTCACTGTATGATTCACTCCTTGCATCGTTGATGGCATTATTGTAGAGGGGCCCATCGGGCTGAGGCCGCTCATAGATGAGGTGATTGCCCCCATCTGCATGGATGTTGTAGTATGTGGAAGAGGCTTTTGCAGTTCAGTCGAGCTCGACGAGCCTATGAGGTAATCCTGTCGGCAAAAAATAGTCTCGCTTCTATTTTATCCGTTTCATTAGCAAATATCTAAGATGAATCGTTCCGAAGTTACGAATATTTCCAGCTATAATTATTTTTATTTCTACTAAATTATATCAGTGCTTAAAAAATAAAAATATGCTCGAAGAAAACGTATTGCAAATGAACATAATTTTATAATCTAAATATATTTTTTAATTCAATATCGATTCACTTTTTCTTATTCATAACTCTAATTGCGTCATTGTCAATATACCAAGTTCAATTTCATTTTAACAAAAATACACCGCGAATAGCTAGATGAATGAAAAACTAAGTACTGACCTGCGAACTATAGTACTGCATATAGTCGAGTTGACTTTTCTGCTGAGAGCAGCTCGATTGTGATGGCAGTGACGCTGTTGGAGGAACGAGTCCGTGAACGGCAGCTGCTGCCTGCAGATGCTGTAGTTGATGATGGAGGTTACGCTTATCGTCACTGCTCTCATTGCTCGTATCATGATGATGCTGCTGCTGAGGTTGCATATGGTGGCCAGATTGTCCGAGGCCCTGGTGGTATGAGTGTGAGCTAGAAGATACAGATACTTGCACGGGCAGATGGTACATGCTTGAGGTCGGTTGTTGTTGATGATCCACCAGTTGATGTGATGAAGACTGTTGTTGCTGCTGTTGCTGGATAGCGCAAGAAGTTGAATGCTGCGACTGTTGACTGACAGATTGACGTTTCGTCTCATCACCGCTTTCATAGCTCGAGTCACCGGGATCGCCGCTATGACACTTGTCACCCTTTTGACCACTACAAACATCGAAACATTTGTTCAAGAATTAAACATTACCTTCTATTATTTACCAAACGCTATATCAGATAAGACATATCATACATTAAATAAATATTACAAAATAAATTCTATGTCTTTTTTAAATATTTCATTTTATAACTAAATTATTATATTAATACTAACTTAGTATTGATACTGCACTTGTCAATTAATTATAATATGTTATATACATTATGAGTGATATAAATAAGAGTAATTGAATTATTTTCAATTCATAGATTTCATTTTATATCTTATTCCAATTCGTATTAAAAAGTTAAGATAAATTGATTACTCTAAAAATGCTTATAAAGCATCTTTTTCTTTACCACAGAAAAATAACGCAAGTATGAAGGAGCTGAGGTGAGAAGAAGGAGATAATGATGACGTCGACGAATTGAACAAGTTATTATGTGAGTTTAACTTTCATAGAAAAGACAGAATATATAAATGACAGTCAAAAAATATTAAAAAGCAGCACAGATCGTTCAACAACGCCTAGGTCTTCGTAAATATAAACTCTATTTAATAGACCTACGTCATCATCAAACCTTTTCGCCATCTTCCTTTGAGGTGCATATAATTCTCTGACGCATCATTTTCTACCTTTCTTATTCATTCACGAGACACCTATAAACTTGTATTTCTAATCAGCAAATCACTGAATCTCGTATTAAAAGATGTTTCACTGCGAGTATAATAATCGCCTGCTGTCCAAATGGAATATTATTCGACAAATTAGGATTGCTATAAACTTGCGACAAATTGCCATGTATTAGATTAAGTAGTCGAAGGAACGATGAGAAATTTGAGGGACATCACGATGGGGGTCGAGTGCCATTCGATATTCACCAAAGAAAGATTAGTTAGCGATAGTCATTTTAATTATTATATTTCAAGGGGAAATTTGGCAATAAACTATTGAATGAGATCAACAATTCCATAGCATAACTGGTACATCAAATTTTAAAATATTTTAATTATTAATTACTTATATAAAAGTCAATGGAAAAGCCTATGTTCAACTGATGGAGTGAATTTTTAAATAAATAACAAATTTCTCTTAAAAAATATTTCAACGTATTTTTTTAAAATTAAATTGTAAAATTTGAAATATAATTTAACAGTCAATATCTTTGAGTTTTTTATTAATATATTTTTATAATTGATTATTATATATTTATATAATTATTATATAATTATTTATATAATTTATATAATTATTATAATTAATACATTTTTATTAATATATTAATAAAAAAGGAAAAAAATTTCCATAGAATTTTGAAAAGTTTTTTTATAAAATTTACAAGTGTTTACATGAACTGGGACTACAAGAAAAAGTGATTTAATTATTAAAAACAAATATTTTGCATTTCTTTTATAGAAATATAGATCAAAAATAAAACATGTATGCCATTCGTACATGTTACTCACTCACTTCTGAGCTCATTATAAAGAGAAAAACATTGATACATCTTTATCGGTATGCATAAATAGTTGTTTCTGTAAAAAGCCACTGAATCATTCAACTTTCGATAAGGAAGACCTCGTACGTTTGTGCATTGGCCTGTTTTCTGTAAATTAATCGGTTCCTCTCAAAGTCGATTTCTAAAATTGAATAAAAAGATAATATAATCTTGCTAAGAATGTCTATTATAATAGGAAAAGCATTTCCGAAGCTTGACTGCAAAAGCGTTATAAAAATGCCTGTCGTTGGCTTGTATCTCCGGGAACTTCAAAAATACTCATTTCAAATTTATAATTTAATCTCCAACTGGTTCATCTTTTCAAAAATTATATACAAGATAAATAATTCTCTCATTAATCGTTATACCGTACTTATTAATATTTCAGAATTTGAATATATTCCATTAAAATTATACAGGATACCTGTAAAGTTTAAAATTATTCCTCAAAAATTACCAACAAAAGAAAAAAATAAATTGTATTCTAAACTTTGGAAGTAAATTGTTCTCTCTCTCTCTCTCTCTCTCTCTCTCTCTCTCTCTCTCTCGCTCTCTTTGTATATATATACATATAATGAGTCTGTGTAAACAAAACGGTTTCAAGCAGCACAATATAGTAAAAACATTTTTCACAGGTAGGAAACATTTACTCTCGCTATGGCCGCTCATAAATCGCATTCGGTTAGCAGCGAATAAAACGAAAAAGATATGCATACGAAGATAGTGACCCTTGTTTTAAACTCCTTCACGGAGGCATCTGTCTGTAAAGTTATTTTTGCAAGACGTGATGTTACACAATCACGCGCTTACAGATTTAATTTACCAAGTTCATAAATCTTTACAAATTAATGAATATTATCTATAAAATAAGATGAAGAGATATATAGTTTGAACTTTTAATGATATGTCGGTATATCGAAAATATGAAATAATCATAATTTTTATTATATTTTAAATAGACTGTAATATTTAACTCTACGTTAACATCTTGATTTTACATAAACATTTTACCTACCAAGTTTAACAACGTGTTGAATTTAATTTGTTTGACAAAAACTGTAGCAATCATTTTCTAAAGTTCATATGAATTAAACAAATTTGGGTTGTATGTAATACACTAACTATATTAGTCAATGATGTCAAATTTTGTATTAGGAATTACTGTTATTAATTTACTTTATTTAACATTAATAGAAAATAAAATCTATCTTTAAATTAACGCACAAATTATCTTTCACTAATATAAGACTTAGATGCTTAATTTTTTTAATTAAGGAAGAAAAAGTCACTTACTTCATCAAAAAATATAAATTAATTAAAATTCCATGAATAACTTAATTTTTCCATTTTAACTTATACTCTTGATTATAACGAAATAACAATTATAAATATATACATTCAAATAAAAATGAAAATAAATAATTGACTAAATTAAAATTTTATTTAATTAAAAGAGAACTATTATAATTTGTAAATATGAAAGAATAATTTGTAATATGAAAAAGAATTTATTAAATTTTTCTTTTTTTTTTAGGAAACGATTAATTAATGTATTTATTAGAAATTGTAATAAAGTTTAAAAAAAACAACTAAATATCAAATTCAAACCTAAATTACAACGGCTTGAATATCCTATAAAACCATCTGATAATTATCAACCATTAAACAAATATAAACAAATTAAAAAGTTGCTAAACCAAATAGTCAACTCGTTACCAACAGTGTAATAGACAACGAATAAAAGAAATGCATGAATAGGTGACTTCGGACACCAGATATACAGAAAGTGATAGTGTGAGAGGGAGAGGGAGACGGAAAAAGAAACAGAGTACGTAAGGCATCAAACTGGTCCGCAACTTGATTAGCATAATTCCTAATTTAATTTCTCGATAAATTCAAAAGAGGCCACGCACACATTGTATGCAACCATAAAGCATTCGTTCTCGCAGCTTCGTCAGTGATACTATCGCTATGCGTGTTATTTTACCAATTCACGTCTAAGTTTATTGTCGACGATAAGATCGTTCTTGTGTGCTCGCACTCGACAAAAAGTTCTCGGATAGTTTTGCAAAAACACCTCTTCTCTAATGTTTTCTCTTATTCGCACTTACTATCTTTTTTTCCTCTTCTTCGTTTCCTTTTATTGGGCTTTTTGGAAATAGAACGTATAAACGCTAATTGTTAATACTTTTTACAAGTATTTAATTTATATATAAAATAGAGATTATTTAGGAAATTATTTTGTTGGTTAATTTACATTGAGAATAAACTTGTTGAAGTTTTTGTAAAAATTTTTAACATATATTATAAAGTGTAATTGTGTTTAAAAAATCCACTTGCCGTATTAAATTTTTTTTACAGACCAAATTCATTCACGTTTATGAATTCAATATTTATTCAATATTAAGAAGTGGTCTTGTATTTAATTTATCAAGCTTTTAAAGTTCATAACAATCACTATGCAATACTGAAATGCTATAGAGACAATTGTAAATGTAAGATAAGATTCAAATAGTTAGACAAAAAATTGATAGTCAGTTTATTTGGTATTGGAAAAGTCTAAGCTGAAAATAAGCATAAGTGCGAACGATAAACAGAACTATTAGAATTATGTCGATTTTATCAGACCGACTATCCATGTGAAAAAGACATAAAGCTTTCTCGTAGGATTTATTTACACAATTTGAAAAAAAATTTTTCCAGGAATTTCTCCACGGAGATACACGTGTGTGTTTATCAGTATAATAGAAATGAACTACTGAATATAAGCGATAAAGATTTGTGTAGATAATAGCCAATGAGTCACACAAATTCTAATCAAAGTAATGCTTAAGTAATATGTTTGAGCGCGTCCGTGATCGTTTAGAACTGATCCTTGGCGGTGATTTAGTATCTCGCGCGGCATAAATTTATTACCCGATGGTCAGAAGATAAGGCGAACCTGGGAAACACCTCCTACGGTTTACAGACCGAAAAGATATGCAGCGGGTGGCACTATCGACAACGAGGACAATGGCGACGATGAAAAGACAAATAATAGACTTGGAAGAAAATTTGTCAATTGAGAAAATATAATATTAAATAGATATATTTATACAAAATGTAGAGAATCTAAGTTCAATTATTTTCTTTTTCTTATCTGTTTTCGGTTAATCAAATTTATATAGCTATTCATTAACAAACTTTTTATTGTACTTTTTCTCATTTTGTAATATCACGCTAATTCAGTGAAAATATTATTATTAAATATGCTAGAACGTCAATATTTTCAAAAATATTAATAATAATTAATATTAATCTATAAAATAATACTGAGTGAAATTCAACATTTTATTTTCGTTTTTTTCACTATTTGTTTAAATCCATATGGTCAAAAGTAAAATTTAATTTTACATCGATGGATAGCTGTGATTACATTTATTTAGATATTTATATTTCCATAAATATATGTGGTTAAAGTCTCTTGTTCAATAAAAATGATCAATTCTTGTTAAAATCCTTCGTATCAGCTAAATAATTTCACAGCTGATTTTTTCAACATGGAAGCAAATGTTTGAATCATTTCGTGCAAAACTAAGTACTTAAATATTAAAGCTTGAGCTTGAAAATATTATTAGGTCGATCTAAAATGGCCATTATTAGCCGTGGAATTGTTCGATATACACGTGATTTATTATATAGAGATACTGAAGCGTTTCCTACTGTTTTAAGCATCGCCGAGTGTAAAAAAATTTAGTCACTAAGCCACCAGATTCTTTTCTCATCATTCTATATTAGAGATTGTTAATGACGTTACAATAATATTATTAGATATTGTATATGCTCACAAATAATTTGTCACCGAATGCATTGAAGTCACTTCATTTTTGTTAATCATTTTTATAGTTTGACGCTGAAACAATACTGTTTCAGAAGCGTTTCATATTAATAGAGATGAAAGTCATGGGTTGCATATGAGAAAAATTTAGTGTACCTATGATTATTAATCATATTTATTACTCTAATATTTTCAAAGTGCATTTCTACAATAATTTTAAATATACTGTAAGTACAGTATGAGTGCTTTCTGTTTATATGGATTTTTGGGAAAATGAAAAAAATATTCTATTTATTTCAAGAATTTAAATATCCTTTCAGGTTTTCAAAGGCAAAACACTAAAGAGTATTAAATTACATAGAGTAAGTTATATAGAATAAGAAATAAATTTTATCCTTATTAACCCATGTAATATTTAACATAACTTTTCCAAAATTCCAATTCCAATGAATCAATTAGAAAAAAAATTTGTCTTTTGTCTCAATAGTCAAAAAGTAAATATTATCAAACGAATGAGTTTTTCCGATAATGGATAAGAAGATAATATATTTTCAAAAATACATAGAAAAGTAGTAGAATTGCAAATTGAGAATAATCTGAAACAAAAATAGTTCATAAATCAATTTAACTTTTATTTCTCTGGCTCATATGCATTTTTTATGCATAGGTATTGCTGTCAGATGGTATTCCAAGAGAGTGAGGAAAAAGAGGACTAAGATAGGTATTCTCGAAGGGCCAGGGCAGCTGATTCTATAAGCAGATAGTGAAACTCTGTCCGTAGCCCTAAAATAACTGAGTAGTCGGCCTTCCGTGTACACATTGCACGTTCTTTTTTCAGCCTCCTTGTTTATAAGCTCCGATGATGTAGGCTCTTTATGGTCGGCTTGTTTGCTTCCCTTTCTCCTTAGTGCAGGTGCGAGAGAGCGCCACCGACAACCACATGGAAGAAACCAAAATCAAGTCCACACAAAAACAAATGATTATTCTAAAGATGCTTTATTGTTATAAAAAGATAAAAGCTAGTTAACTTAATTTTATATTTCATCTTTCACTCTTTTTACATTCGCCTATCTCTGAAATTTTATTATTAATTATATGAAAATCTAACATAACTTTTTAATAGAAGTTTTTAATAGGAAATAATTGTTTACGCTATTAAAAATTAAGTATTACTTTTACACTTGCAAATATTTATATTCATACTACATATGCGATTATTATTTAAATCATCTTTTTCAAATATTCTTTATCAAGTCCCTGATAAATTTACTTTTTCATTGTAATATAAATATTTTATGTCATTAAAAATAATAATTTAAAACAAATTACAAATTATTATTACTAAAGTATAAAAATTACGAAAAGATTTATTATATATAACTCATGAATATGTATGTAACTAAACTTAATTCAACAAATTTTATTGTAAATAAATTCACTAATACAAGATAAAGTTTTAGAAATTCGCATTATATATTACTAAATAATGAGAAAATAATTGTAAAAGATCACAATTCATGAAGTATTTTAGTAATTAAAACCATCATTCGAAAATAATTTGTAGATAGTTATTTACTATCATTTATAATAAGGATCTAATTAGATTAATACGCACTTCGTTGTACATACTGTTGTTTTTCCATTTGTAAAAGTAAATTAATATTTATATTGGTAATCGCATGAAATTTTGAAAATATTACTTGATATAAATAAATATAAAAGGGAACGAACACTACCCCGGTTCGATGTGAGAATGCAAGGTTAGAAGAGGGAAATTCACTTATCTGCATTGCAGAGTTAAAATAGAAACGAGTCAAAATATACAACATGAAGTTGGAAGGAGTTAGAATTCAGTCATTAGGACATGTAGGTACAGGTTACAAAGTCTTAAAATGCATTCAATGCTTTACAACTATTCATCTGGATTCCAAGTGCATCAGTAGTTTTTAAAGCAAGTACTTTTCTTCCTAAAAACTGAGATTTAAGAAGAAATCACTGATATATGCAAACACATAAAAATAACGTTTGAATAAATTCTTAAGCGTTAACACCTTTGTAAAATTTAATGAACGTAAGTGATTGAAAGTCTATGAAGAAGATAATATTGTTATATCAATATCTGCTGTTTAACTTTAACTTAATTTATATGCTTATATCATAATTTAATATAACTCCTGAATTTTTAATACATAACTAAGAGCTTATAAATATTCTTTGAGCCATTTTTAATAGACATAGTCCAATACTGTCTTTTTTAACCAATTAACCGGTCAGAAATTCAGTAATCGTCAAACAATAAATTTAATGTTTTTGGATTTATTTGCTACGGTCTAGTAAATGCAAGCAAGTATAAACCTTATAGTGCATAAAGCTACGGAACTTGACTATAGTAACTTTGTTTGTATTAATCATATATGTATTATAAGTGAAAAAGTAAATTATTTTGAATGTATTTCAGAATATTTGCCAAATTTACATTTAATAATAAACAAGTATTTTTATTTATGGAGATTCATACTCATATGTAATAAAAAACTCCCTTAATAGCAATAATAAACAATTAATATAACTATATAAAATACAATAGTCATTTTAATTTTCCTTTATCTTTTAATTTAACATTATTATTTTTTACATTTTATTATAAAAAGTGGAGTTCGACTTTATTTAGTCTAATCAATTAAAGGAATTCAAAAGAAATTTACGAATATAACATGGTTTCTCATATCTATTCAATAGTACAAATCAGTATTAATAATAGTTTTTATTTTAATCTAAGTTTTCATAAAGATTAAGTTAATTTCTCAGAGATTGACTAAATTAATATTTTTTAAGGTTTATGAAAAGAATAATCTTAAATACATAGAAATGTGTTAAAAATATGTTAAAAATAATTTAAATGATTTAAATAATATACATAGATATATATTCGAATGATCAATATTATCTCATATTTATAATATTTGCAGAAAAAAGATTTTGCACAAAAATATATAAGATCATTATTAAGATCTGTTTTTTGTAAAATATTTATGTTAAAAAAAGTATAAATTAATTTTTTTTTTATTTTTAAATATTAATATAATTTATATACATACTTTATTAATAAAAATACAATACAATCGTATTTGTATTGCTTTTATAAATATAAAATACAACTAATTTTCCAAAATGTATTTTTTCGGATCGAATCATCATTTTTAGCATCAGAGAAGATAAACGAGTACACGAAGGCGAAAAATAGTATCGAATGATATATATATATAGAAAGAGAGAGAGAGAAAGTAAATATTCATGACGCTGTTTCTTAGTATCAAGAGTCTCGATTCATTATGGGTCATTTATTTTCTACCTGCGTGATCCATAGCGGTGTACAAGTAAGACAGTCGATTATTGAATTTGTTGTAGGTTAAGAGATTTAGTTCGCATGAACGCGAATGCGTCTAAAAAAAGACAAACGGATTGCACGTAATACGATGAAAAGGAAAGAAAGGGAAAAAGCACATAATAATCTCACTTGCCATCCACAGAGATCCTTTCACTCTTAGGGTATCCTCTTCATCGCTTTGTACATTATTTTCTTTTATCGTAGCCCATTAGTCTATA
The DNA here is from genome assembly GCF_000503995.2 of Ceratosolen solmsi marchali. NCBI lineage: Eukaryota > Metazoa > Arthropoda > Insecta > Hymenoptera > Agaonidae > Ceratosolen > Ceratosolen solmsi. The sequence goes on from NW_011948455.1 coordinate 87,151, forward strand.
AAAGAAGTGTCTGTGTAGGATTTTTAGTCAAAAATCGATCATAAGGACACCTTAATGAGAAAAAATTGAAATACCGTTTAGACGTACGTTTTCAATAACACGAAAAATATAAATACACTTAAATTTCAAGTTCATTGAATTTTTAGGTCTATAAAGAATTATAAAACGATGCATGTTATATCTTGTGAAAAATAATGCAGAAATGAGCTTTCCTCATTAAGAGTACATTTACCTTTTCTTCTTTCTAATACACATTAAATACCTATTGAAGAATTAGTAAAATCATTTAAAATTTCTAATTATTGATAAGTTCACTTTCAATCGTCACTATCAATAAATCCACTGAATTTATCCACGATTCTCTCACGATTTCGATTCTACCGCTTCTCCACGATAATATGATTCCAATTCACGATTAAACATTAGCTAATGTAAATAATATTGGATTAAATCGACCAACATAACATTACAAATAACGAATTAATGTGCTTTTCTAGAAAAAAGACAAAAAAATCGACAGTATCTAAAACTAATACATATCGAAAAGACATAAAATAACTGCTGGGTTGCAAATGAAGTGAACAAGCCAACAGAAAAGAAACAAGCGGCAAAAATTACGCTGCATATCCTAGTTATCCTATAATTACATATGTTTTATGTTTTGAAAGAATCACCAAAAGGAAAAGAGAAGTATTCTAACCGCAATATGTAAAACGGTACTCATAGATATTCCTACATATAGATGTATGACATTTTGATCGCTGAAGCCTAAAATAGCAATAAAAGCTGCACGCGTGTATTTTCCATTGTGGATAAGAATTATTTTCACCAGTACTGTTATTAAAATAAGAAATTATGGGTAATAATAGATAAGTAATAGATAAGTTTCGATCTATTAAAAAATATAAAGTCGCATTTACTTAAAAAAATAAGATAATGATTTAAACAATTGTTAATTATAGAAAAAAATTATATCTGTAATTTGATTAAAATAAAATATATATAATATTATTTAAATCTAAGTATAATATCAAATAACATTATAAAGCATAAATTTTATTTGACAAAAACTTATAATTTAAATTATCTTGAAATTGATACTGAGAGTACGATAAAAGAAACAAGCTATTGCTATATTTTTAAATGGATGCCAAAAATTATTCAAAAGTTAATTAACATAGTGAACCTTGTAACACCTTGTAATATTACTCTCATTTCTAATTGATTTTAACAACGAAATATTACTAAATTAATCGCCATTATTAAATTATATATTTATGACATTTTTATAGTATATAAAGCAATTACATGTAATATTATATAGATAAAAATTTTGCATTATTATTAATTACTTTCTCTTATCATTAATTTTTATTTATTTATAATAAAAAAAATTAATTTGTACCGATTATCATTTTTTTACCAGTAATACTCTAATAATGTAATGGTTGATAAATAGTAAATAATAATATATTATTTAAAATTTCATACATTATTTTTATATAAAGGTTTATTAAAATAATATTTACATTATTTTACAATAATACAAAATAGGAATTTGTTGTATAAATTATGTCAAAATTTATAACTTTTAAAATTATAACAGTACTTATATGAAACTTTTAATTCTAAAATTATTATTTTACACTTTGTTTTAAGTATTCTAATTAATTCATTATAATAATTATGAGAACACTTCCTTTGATATATTTATTATAAAAGATTTGTCACGAACTAATTAATATTTCAATCATACTACTAGTAGGCTACAGAGTGTTTTCATTATCCTATTTGTCACAATATGAGTTTGATTAATGTATTTAAACTTATAATATTATACGGATTAAGACTAATAAAATTATATTATAAAATTGTTTATTTTACTTATTTTAATTTATGGACTTTGTGAATATTAATTAACTTTATTTGCTGAATTAATCTGCAATGAAAGCTGTATTACAATAAATTAATCGAAACTACTTTTCTAAACCCTGTTTTCTTTTTGGCATTCATTGAGTGAGTTGTACTTTCATTTATATCTATATAGACATGAGTAATAACAAACACTATACGAAATAATACAAATTTTATTCTAAAAGTTTTTCGTTTTACGAAGAGAATAAAAAGAATGATCCTAAATCGAGAGCAAACCATTGTGTGCCATTACATGGAATTGTTAAGCCAGACAACCTTAGAAATACTTAATTACCATTGATATTTATGGTTCTATTATGTAACCCGAACTTAAATACAGCAACATAAGAAAACTACGTGAAAGAGGGTAAGAGTATGGGAAAGTTTGATCTATATATTTACACATGTTATATATTAAGTAAATATAAAAACTATTTAAACAGCACTAACTTCAATAACATATTCATACATACACACAATTAATATCAGTTCAACAAATTAATAATTTATTAATAATTATATTTTCTGATCTACCATAAAAGTGAATAATACCTTATTTTATTTGTTTATAATAAATACTTTAATAGAAAAATATTCAATTTAAATTTCATAGCCTAGCATCTCAAAATAATTTATATAAAAAATGTTCTCTTTCAGAAAAATAGATTGATAGCTAAATCTAATTTTACAAAGAGAAGTAAACATAATTAAGAAAAATCTATTCTATTGAAAATCTATAAAATTATTTACGTACTAAATTAAATCTACTGATTTTAGATGATAGTTTTACTTTTAGTTTTAATTTAAAATATTCAACATGTAATGCGACTGTATGTCAAGAATACAATTAATATACTTTTATAATATTACAATCATTTATATTAATATTTGATATAAATTATAGGAAGTAATGATTTACTATTATAATATTAAATTTAATCGGACAAATATAAATTTAACAACGAAAATATAATTGCAAAGTATTTAACTCTATATTATACCCGTTGTTTGCCGTTTGAAAACCGAATCACAATTAAAATTAAGATTCGTAGTAAATCTATTAGCAATTAAGTATATTACAAAGCTTGTATTTTTTATATCAAATGTTCCACAAATTCAAATATATCTTTTTTCGTCTAAATATGTAACTTGGTAACTAAAATTGAAAGCAGGAAGAAAAGTGAGAGTAAAAGTTCTTGACATAGAGAAAAATTTTGTTGGCCCAACTTGAATAACTATCAAATAGAAGCCGTGAATAGTAGCATCAGCAGCAGTCCTAGTTCTTCTCGAAAAAAATCAGAGCTTGAATTAAATAGGAATCCTACTGCCACTGGTGTACGAATGCTGGCTCTAAAAAAACTCTTATAGGATCAAAGAATTTTGTACTCGAAAGAGCGATTAGAGACACGTTTATTCGTCAGAAGAGTATATACTCACGCCGATGGAGGCGGGGGCACCGACGCACGCACGCGCGTTCCGAGAATGCGTGCATGAATGAAAAGACCCCCTGTCCCCACCCCAACTAACAGCCCGCGAACGAGGAGTTCGTTTCTTTCTCTCGGCGGCCCTCGCACAAAAAGGGGCCAGCATTAAACTGGAGGGAGAGAATAGCACTGATTGTACAAGAAAGGCTGAGGACTGAGGAAAAAAGTACAAGGAGTCTAGAGAAGTGCGAGGCTCATTGGGCACTATCACTACTGTATGAACACCCGTATGCATATAGACCATATGGGCATAACCCTCAACAACCTGTCAAGATTTCACAGGATCTACTTCCCTCTGTCTACGCCCTTCTTCACAAGCTTTAGAAATGGAGCCTTCTTCGGTATGGTTCTTTTTCTCTTTCTTTCTCTCTTACTTTGCTTGTTTTTTTTTCGACAATGTTTTTATGCCTTAGAGCCAAAAATGGCTGCACTAACAACGATGACTGCGCACTGAAAGTTTTATTTCGTTAGTCATATTTTTTTATTTCTTTGTACTTAAAAATGCGGTATTTATGCTATGTTTTTATTAATTTGCATCTCACATTCACAGAATTTTTTTTATATAATATATTTCAATATCTTATTAAAGTATTACCACTTTTGTTATTAATTAAAACACAAAGGACATAAGATAATGAAAATTATTCATTCCTATTCAAGATAGTAAGACTGGATAATTGAATTTGAATAAAAAGAACTAAACTATTGCATTGATTGTTAAGCAGCAGCAGAAATGTGAAACAGCATTGTGAACTATCGTTTTTAATTTCTACTAAATCAACATCATTGGCGGGCAATCAGTTAATGGCATAATATGTACTGAAATAACTTGTATTATTTTCGCGTTTCGTTCTTTTATTATTTTACATTGAATTAGGCAATTCATACAGAAATAATTATGTATAATTGGTTAACACTCGTATCTGATATTATAAGCATCCAAATTTATTTAGTTACACAGTATTTTGTTATTACACAATGTATTTATACAAGAACGGAAACACCATTGAAGATAATTTGGACAATATTAATTAATACACAAATATTAAATTTGCTTTACAAAGTTTCTACGTATAAAAATAATAGAATGAAAATTTTAAATTAAAAAATCTAAAACATTAAGTTAACAAAATAAAAACTGTATAAAAACAATATTTTTTACTTTGTCCATATATCGATTAAAATTTTTTCTAATCATATATATTCACAAGTGAAATAAGTAATTTTTTATTAAAAATTGAAATCCAAAAATAATAAAAATAATTCAGTAGAATTTGCTAGCCAATGTTTTTTTTCGTTAATCAAAAAAATTTAACAGTAAAAAGAATAGAAGAATCAAGGTTAGTACCGCCATCATGCATTTGAAAAGATGTAGACATGATGGCTCTCGTGGCATTGAGAGTACGTAAATGATTAAGAAACGGAGGGTAAAATGGAGCACCACCCGTTACTGTTTTGATTCTCTTAGGCAGTTTCATACAGTCAATATTAGCGAAGCCATTTCCTCGACAACTTTTTTTCGTTTAACCCCTCGACGGACATTGCTTCATTTCTGGGAATCCCACAAGTTTACGCCCCTTTGAGGGAAAAACTGAAAGATAGATATTTTCAGCTGCTATGTCGTAAAACTCTTCGCTATATTCTCCTTACTGTACGATTTTTGTGCACAAATATATATAGAAGTGATATGCTAGATAATTTTGTGCAAATATTAAATAATGCTTTTTGACAGTAAAAAATTATTTTCTAACAACTCTAAAAAATAATTAAGAAAATTTATAGAAATACACAGTTTACCTTATTAGAAATACAATGCATAACCATTAAGTTAGTTTAGTCTTTTTTAATTGCCTCTATATTGACACATATATGATATTTATTAAATATATATAACTTGTAGTCCATAATAAAAAATAATTTATTTATCTAATTTTAGTTTATTTTTTTAATGTGTGCAAATTCCTTTTAAAATATTTAGTTGACTCACAAAATGCTAAGTTAATTTTTAATCATCATTTATTATAATTAATTAAATAAATATTCAAACGAATAACTTCACATCTTTTATTTAAAGTACTTTTTTAAATATATAATTACGATATCTATATTCGTAGAATGTATCAATTAAATAGCATACGTAGGTTGATTTGATAAGAGTTTTCAATAAACAAACTCATCGTAACAAAATGCGTGTAGATGTTTCGTCTCCCCGTAATCTTCAGTTTTACAACGACAAAAAGATCACAGAGAAACATGAATGATAAAAACAGCGAATGCAAATTCCACGTATAACAGCTGGGCTTGTACAAGTTATCATTTCTACGGGAGGAACGTTCGCTCAAATGCTTTCAGTTTAGATCTGACGTCATCGCTAATGTTTGGTGTTCAGCGCAAAATGAACTACCATTAATTATACTTTCTGCTTTATTTAAGCTGATTTTAATTATTTTAGGCAAAAATAATAAAAATTATAAATATAATTTAATCAAAATCTGATAAAACTTTTAATATTTAATGATTTTGATTTATATGGTCACATTAATTTTTTATCCCATAAATGCTTTGCAATATGACTTTTTTTAACGAATTTTTTACGAATACATTTGTTATACTTACTAAACTATTGTTATTTTTCAATTTTACTAAAGTCAGTAAACAATTAATCAATTAATTCCAGTAAAATAACGAATGGTACTACGTGGCTTAAATAAAAACTTATACTAATGATTAACATTTGGAATATGCATAAAATACGAATACTAATTAAGTAAATTAATATAATTAGTACGTCATGACCAAAGTTTAAAAATTTTACATCTTAATTTTTTGTCGAACATCCATATATATATCTTCTTAAAGTGAATAAACATTATTTAATATAAATCTATTTTAAATTTTAAATCTAGAGTAGAAAGAAAATTTGAAAATAAAAATATCATATCACGATTTTTATAAATTGCTTTATGTCTATAATTTGATAAAATCTCAGATATTTCGTTCTAACAATGCAGGGCTGAGCATCTATATTCAGACATGAAAGTTACAGTGAGGAGGAAACTTGCTTGTATGTGACTTAATTATGAGTGGAATGAACTGTTCCGTCAATGAATTGAATGTGAATCTGTTAAGGGTATTTTGTTTGTATAAGATAGAAAATTAAGATACTCGAAACAACTGGAGAGAAATGATAAACGACAAAACGCATCATTGTTGCATTTCAAGTTCTATTGCAAAAACTAGCTGCAGTAACCATACTGATTTTTCTTATTCTATCTTATAGAATACTGAGCAGAAAATACTTAATAATGGATTTCACTATATAAAGAGGTAGAGCGTAAATTCATTGTACCTTGTTCGTAGTACTCTTTCGTTTTTCTTATGATCCAATAACCATTGTTTAATCAAATATTAGTATCTTTTAAATATATAATATTTATAATGAAGTTATTGAAACTTTTTGGACTAAATTATTAATAACGTAAATAAATAAACAATATTTGTTTATTAATATGCAAATCTATTCTTTTATTGTGAGAATGTACATCAGCATAAATAACTCGGCAATCTAGCTTGAAATTCTATCAGTTTATATAAAAGTACGTTCAATGAATATTTTATATTTGAATAAAATTTTTAAAACTATTTTATATTAATATAAAAAAACATATTTATACAATTATGTTTCTACATATGCAAATACAAGCTAAAGGCTTATATAAGAAATAATAAACTTATCTCAAAATTAATATCCATTCAAATATATGAAATATGTTGAAAGTACGAACAGTAATAGCGATCTTATAACTTTTTTTACATTTTCTATTTTCTCTCTTACGCGTTTTACCATGGACAACTTATCATGGCTTGCCGAGAAATGTAAATAATTATTAGAAAAAATTGGTAACTGCCGAATCTGAAATTTACTGAGTGTAATTAAAAAATGTTTTGCCGGAGCTAATAAATTAAAAATTTTAATGTTTTACTTTTAAACGTGTGTTATTAAAACAAATATTTGATTCACTATAACTTGATACATTTTCAATGACAAAATCAAATCAATTCTAGTAAAAAAATAAGTTATTATTATTAAAACACAGTTAAATCATTGCACCATAATAATTAAAAATCTTTTAATTATTACAATAATTGAGAAATAACTACTAAATATTTATTAAATTAATAATAATCTATTTGAAAATAATATAATGAGAACAAAATTATGGAAATAGAGAATATGTATTTTTAATTAATGTAGTTTTTATCATATTTTCTCTCTTTCACCGCCCCTCTTCTCTATATACATCTGTATATAAATTTTCTTAATTATTGTATAATATACTCGATTTTTATATCCATGGAGATAAACTTTTGAAATTTAAAAATAATTTTAAACTCTTCAATATTATAAATTAATGAAATTATATGAATAAAAAAATTATATTTTTCAATGAATAATAGTACAATTAAATGGATAGTTTATATTTAAGATATATTTATATTTAATTTTTTTTATTGTATTATTTTCAAATAGATTATAATTAATTAATAAAATAATTTTAACATTTAGCTACAATTTTTTATAACATATAAAATGCTTATAAATTGATAGATTATATTTATATATTAGATAAAAACAATATACAAAATAATTTATGTTATATATATATATTTCAATGTAAATTAAAATCGCTAATTTTTATTGTTATAATATAATATTTGATAAGAAAAGTTTTATAAATATTTTTAAATTTAAATAAATTTTCACTCACAGTATTTGTAAGATTGGAATTTAAAAACAATATCGTAAATAATTATGTTGCAAAAATCATATTTATTGAGAAATAATTTTACATGATACACCTCCTATATTAATAATACTTATAAGGAAAATGATCTTGAAGAAAGGTACTTATATAATGTAAAAGTTTTGAAAGGTACCATAAAAAATATTCGTTAATGTTACATTGATTACACAAAAATGTAAGCACATACTTATTTTCACCATCTTTGGATTTCTTAACTCCCATTTCTATCTCGCTTATTTCACTCTCTGCTTTTGCATATCAAAACGCCCAGAATGACGCCTCCATCCCAAGGGTACAATACCGCACATTACTTTTCATACATAAATACATGCATATATACATATATACTTATAGAAATGATAATATTTTCAAATGGTAAAGAAATTATTATATTTACAAATGGAAAAGAAATGATAATATTTTCAAATATTAAAATGTTCTTGACAAAGACTTTTGAATTGTTATATAATTTTAGCAACAATTGAATAGTAAAAATGACAAGAATATTGCAATTCTTTGTTTATTTCAATTAATCAAAACATTTAAAATAATCATATAGATTATCATAAAAAAACTTTAAGTTGTTTATATTCGAAAACCTTTTGTATTAAAAAATCTTATTGTAAAGTGTAATTTGTAGTTTCTAAAAATAATTATATAATATTTTTATTTTAAAGTTACTATACAAATATATTGATATAAAACAAATTATAATTTTAATTATACAACTTTAATTATACAAATTATAATTATATTTTTATTGTTTTTATCAATAGGTAGAACATAAAATTTGTTTAAATTTGTATTACCAATATATTAAAAGGATTAAAAAATAGTACTTCAATTACTTAGTGTTTTACTTCATTTACTTAGTGTTGTTTAACTATATTAAAATTTTTAATAAATATAATGTAAATAGTTATTCAAATATATGTATTTTATTATTATTTTAAGTAATTATGTTCTTTTGTTCTTTGAGATACTATATTTGCATTAAAGACTAAAAAAATTTTCAAATATTTGAATATTAATGTAAAATGATTAATGAACTAAACAACTGTATATAATAAAATTTAAAATAATTACTTTGTAGGATGTAATATACCAAAATTAATTGAGAATTCAATATTGGCAAACTATTATAAGGTTTTCTTTTAAAAGGATTCCCTGTAATTAATATTCTACCCAACAATCGATCAAGTTATCAGTCGACCCCTGCAATTCAAACGTGTTTATGTTTTATCGATACACTTTAAGCTAGTATTTTAGTAGTTCTTCTAATGATTCATCGGGCAGGGCCGACTCTAATCACTTTTCCTCAGTAAACAGTGCGCATTGCAGTTATAGCTTATCCAGACTATTATCAAATACGTAGATTATTTATTATTTGCGCATATAAAATAATCGATTTTATAATACATTATAGAATTCTATAATTAGTTAAGTTAATATAAAGATAAAAATTGTAAATTAAATTTGCATAAGGAAGATATATTTTTTTATTTTACAAAAACTTCGATATACTAATAATCATTAACCGATAAAATATTAAATTTTTTAATCTACCTACAGTACCAAAAATGTAGTAAAGAAAAAATTAAAAAATGTTTTTGATTGGTGTTAAAATAATTACCCATGTTTTTAGAAATAGTGATACATATAATGTTAATATAGACAAAAAGCAGTCAATAAAAAGCATTTCGAGGAAATAGCGAACTAGCAACTAAAAAGACGACAGAGAATGAAAAAAGTAACTGACAGCAGAAGACACGATCCTTAGCTAACGTTCGACTTCAATGTCTATGGGAATACACACAGAAGCCATAAAGAAATACGATATCTTCTCTGTTGCATGAGTCAAGCGCGTTTGCTGTATGTTTCTTTGCCTCGATGGTGCTTCCCACTTCCTCCTCAACCACGTGCACACTGTCTGGTCACCGTACCTGATGACGGTGTTGATAACGAGGACGGTAATCACGTGACGACTAAGTTCAATCTAACAAATACCAATAGAATGCTAACCATGTGTTCAACAAAAAAAAGTATATAGATACATAAATAACAATTTTCAAATTTTAAAACGAGATTAAAAAATTATGAATATTACGGTTTCTTTATATAGTTCCTAGCATGTTTATTCCACATATTTAGCTATCAAATAATTTTTTTTGGATAAATTAATTGAGGCCTTATCCTTATCTAAAATATTTTACTATGTAACCGTTCATAATCTGTTTAATTTAATTATAATTTAAATTAATTTAAATAAAATAAACAAAAATAATGAAAAATAATTATTACATATATATTATATTTTTATAATATGATTTAATATATTTATAATATAATGATACATAGTTTTCAAATATATTACTCATACCTAACATAATTATTTTAAAACATATTATTGTTTTAAATTTCAATTCATAATGATTAATATTAAGACTTGCTTTTATATTAAAAAAAACGCTAAAACAGACAAATAAATTATGAAATCACACTAATTAATGTGCAATTATAACATAAAATTAAACTAAAATGAAATTTATAGTTAAATGTGTAACTATCAAATATATTTAATATTATATGTATATAATGTAATATATAAGTAAATATAGAATTAAATAAAATTCTATAACGAAGGCATAAAATTTATATAATTTACGATTAATTTAATTTACGATGGATTATACGATAAATATATTTTTAATATCTAAAGAAAGGTATATTGTTGGTCGTGTAAGAAACGCGATACATTATGTTATGAGTTAAACACGCTAACTCACTGTTAGATCTAAAATCAGATCTGGAGCAACGACCTTATTAATAACACGAACCCTACGTATATAGATGTTTGCTCTCTCACAAAGTCAAAACGAGTACTATTCATGCTGTCTTCTCCCTTACAATAAAATTATTGACAGTTGCTAAGTTTCTTCCACATGAAATTTTTAATATTTTAGATATTACTCGTTTAGTTAATAATCCACATTTATTATTGCCACTATTTTCACTAAAATAAGGTTTAAAACATTAAATGTTAAATAAATATCGATTGGTACAATATAGTCCATTTTCTTATTCAAAATACCAAAATTAACGTTAAAAATGAAATTACTGACGAAACGAAAGTAAGTTGAATTAATCAAGGACTCGAAAAAAATCAAAATGTCTAACCAGTTGCTTTTGTCTTTAATTCAATTTATTATTAATATGACTTTTAAAATGTATTTTTAAATTATTCTTTAACTATTAAGACATAAAATTGTTCTTTACTAACAGTAAAATCGAACTTTCCAGGTCCTTTTTTAAACGTACTTTAGTACATTATTTTTCTTTGTGTTACATACTTTAGTCTTTTAATATCGTAACTTTATAATGCTAGATTTTGAAAAAAACAAATTTTGAATATTTATATTTTTCTTTAATCGATGAAAAAATTTTCTTTGAAATAAACAAGCAACTTTAGATTGAATGTTTTAATTTTGTTTTAGATCTTCAGTAGAGATGTTTCTCATCAATGTTGTATTTCTTTAAATGACTATAAATATGTGACCGGAATATATAAAATAAAATTACTAATGAGAATAAAATAAATAATGTACTGATTATTTTATTATTCTATTAAAATGTTAACATTTAATTTAATTTATTTCATTAAAATGGAAATTTATATGATGTTTTTTAGAATTATGAATATGTAAATAACAAACCTGTTATTTACACGGAATTTTGAAGAATATGAAGGACAAGTTTATTTTATGTTTTTGACTAAACTATATATTTTTTATTCTATGGTTCAATTAATTTTATCATACAACTCAAAACTATTATTGCAAATTAAAATTATAAACATAAATATTGAATTTAAAATACGTGGATATATTTTTGGAATGTCATTTATAAATTACATTATTGCTATATTACTGTATCTTTAGAAGTTTACGTCAGAAAGATGTTATAAATTAACAAAAAGTAAGTGATTTACAATATGAGAATCTTAAATAAATATTTTTCTATTATATGGACAAACTTATCATTGTTATATTTTTTAAGAATTATTAGATATTTTCAATGTTTGTCATGAGAAATTAATTGCTTATTGTGAGTGAAGGGATTATTTATTTTTATTATTAAGAATTCCTTCTGTATAATACTCAGCCATAAAAAGGAGTTTTTTCTGGAAACTCTCAACCAATATTGAACCTGAAACGTTGAACAAACTCCTACTGTAGTTATACAGCTATTATTTGCTTCCGAAAATATTTAATGTCTACCTCGAAGTTTTCTGTTTCTCAGTCGAAGAAAGATCTACTTAAATTCTCAACCACGCTGATTTCTCGAGTCAAGAGCCAGGAATTTGTGTGACATGTGATGACTACATTATTGTGTTTTTAAATACCATTTCCACGTCAACCTTTCGACCCACCTTCGTAATAAATACGCGTCTTTATGAATATCAACCCTGTCGCTTCAAAATGTTACTTTTTCTCTTTCTTTTAAAATCACATTTTAGATAAATGCTTTGAAAAGGAAACTTCTGGCTAAGTACTGATTCCAATCTAATAAAAATCTTTATAAAACTGAAGATTAAAATGAAGAAAAACATTTATTTAATGTAAGTATATTATTGTTTTTATTAGTTTTTATCCAATGAATCAGATTTTAAATAGTTTAAAATTTTTATTTATTGGTATTTTTTAAGAAATTATATCATTTTTAAACCAGTAACAATTATAAATTTATTATTTTAAAGTATTTTAATCAAAATATTCTATTCATTATTGATTAAACCCACTCTAATTCGTTTCAAAATTGTTTATGCATTTATCTTAAAAATAAATAAGTTGATTTTAGAATTTTATTACTTAATTTATATCAATGTCGAATATTAACATCGAAATACAATTAAATGAATATATATTTTCATCACTCTTGCACACATCCAGTATGTCAAAATTGTTGTAATACTGGTTACTTTTTTACTTTCAAACTAATCTATAAATTAGGACAAGTTGCAATAAAATAGGCTTGTTACAATTGGACATCCATGAATTGATGCATAAAATTATATATACTTACTTGTGCTCAGAAGCTCGGTCTCGCTGCCGGCGATTCTTGAACCAATTGCTTACTTGTGTGGTGGTCAGTCCGGTAGTTTCGGCAAGCTCCTGCTTTTCTCGTGGCGACGGATACGGATTTGCTTCATACCATTTTCTTAAAACTAACCTCGATTTTTCTTTGAAACAGTACGATGTCTCCTCGCCGTCCCAAATTGTTCGCGGAAGAGGGAATTTGCGCCGTACCCGATACTTGCCTGCAATTAAAACAAAACAATTGATTATTTAGCAACTATTAAATTGTGACAACATTTCGAATAAAAAGACTATTAAAAGATTTATGTAACAGTTTGTTTTATAAATTAATTTTACTTAGTTATGCTGATCAACACTACTGTTTGTATAATTTGATTTGATCTAGTCTTAATATGTATATTGCTAATGAAATATTTAAAAAAATATATTATTAATATATATCAGTGATTAAATATTTTATATGTTATTTATTCTAGAAGTTTTTATCACATTTCTTAAGTATTGGTAACTTCGTTTGAATTTTACTAAAATATTATTCAAATTAAACTAGCAATCACCTATTGCTCAACCAATTATTAGCAGCTGATGTAACTATAAATGCTGTTAGTAATGTTTTTATCATTACCATATTCAAGCCTATATTTTTTATTAATTTTGTACATTACTAGATGTAAATATATTTCACAACTTTAATTTTGCATATTTATTTTGATATATTAAAAATGTAGTTAGGTAATCAATTTAAAATTTATTGTGAAAACAAGCTGCATTTTAATATCTGTTTAATAAAATATTAATCTTTAATTAATAAAAAAAAATACATTAAATAAATAAATAATTGAAATCTTTATTAATATAATAAAGCAATATACAAATATTTTAATGTAGTTCGTAAATTTATGAACTATTTTTAAAATTTTTAATTAAATAAAACTAATACCTAAAATTGATTAATATAAAATTTTATATATTTCCATGACTTGATTATATTCTATAAAATAAAATAATACTTTGTTTTTGTATTTCTAAAGTATGTATTCAATTCATAGAAATATGTGTAATATATGAAAGTACACTACTAAGTATTAACCAATTAATTTTTATTTTATTAAAAAGATGAAGCTAACATACTTCGTCATACCATAAATAAAAACCTCTTCTTCATAAAACTAAAAGAATGTAGAATACTACATTGCTAAATTTTTATTTATTAAATTAAATAAAATTATGAAATCAATACATAACATTTAATTTAATTTTCATATATGAAATAGCTACTATTAATATTTTTAATATTTTTAATTTATTATAATGTTAATACTTGAAATATTTAAAAAAAGAATTCAATTTGAAATTATGATGGAATTTAAATTTATACTTAAATTTTGTCATTCCTATGTGGTTTTGTAATATATCAAAGTTTAACTGTTATACTCAATTGCATAATTATTATTTTAACTTAATGACTTTAGTGTACTGCATTACGGTGTAAAAAGAATAAATTATTAGTAATAGAATGAAATTTTCTAAACTGATAAATTGATAAGTGTTTCTTAATAAGATCTGTTAAATTATTTGTTATATTTTTAATTTATATTTTAATTAGTGTTTTTATTTTATAAAAGTGAATACCTTTAATAAAAATATAAAGAAATATAAAGAGTTAATATTGTTTTTTAAAAAGCCATCTTTAATAGAAAGTGTACATTTTTAAATATAAATCTAAAATTATACATATATATTAATCAATGCAAAATTAAATAATAAGTGGAGAAAAAGAGAGAGTGAGTAAAAGTCAGTGAGTTAGAGAGAAAGAGAGAGTTAAATTTGGTGTAAAAAAGAAACAAATATGAAAATTTGTTTAATGTCACAGTATATCATAGGGATGAATACTAACCAACGGCACCCAAGGGTCTGCCTCGTAACCTCTCTGCCTCGACGTAATGCGCTTTGAGCCAAAGAAGCTGGAGCTTGGCATGGTTGTGTGAACTGAAGGAATGGTTCTCGAGAATCTTGTAGAGTTCCTTGAACTTGCCGTGGTGAAAAGCCACAACGGCCTCGGCCTTCAAAACGCTCTCATTCTTTCGGAGACGCGCGCACTCCGGCAGTGACCAGAGGAACCGTGCCAGCCGGTCGACACTCCCTGCCTGCTGGAGCACCTGAACAGACGACACCATCGTCTTCATAGACGATAGACAGGGGGGGCACACTGTTAGTCGGCAGAACTCATCCCGCTCTCCTCTTAATCTAGTGTATCTTGTATATTTTCGTATTCTGTTCATTATATAATTTACATGTGCGTGAATATAAGCTTTGGAGTCTTGATATTTTTAATCATTTTTTCGTAAATTACATTGTAATATCTTGAAATTAATGTTATTCTTATTTCAAGAATTCAAAGCTCTTCATTGATGCATTACGTGTCGTATATTAGATTTTTGATTTGTAGTGAAAATCTAATGAGATTGTACTTTGAAAAGAAAGTTTCCAAGTTCCATACATTTTATAAAAATTTTAATGTTACAAGAACAATTAAACTCTTAATGACAGACTATTCGTTTGAATTAAGTTTGATTAATAGAAATCAAATTCTATTAAATTCAATGTTTTTTCTTTTGGTATTAAAATAATTATTTTAAGCATACTAAATTCAAATTATGATAAAAATATGTTACACAATAAGTTTTTGAACATAAAAATATTTTTTTATAAATTATTCTTATATTAATTTATCGTCTGTGTTACCAAATACAATATAACTTTTAATTTCTTCTTTTAATTAAAATTTTGTCATAATTAAATCATTTAAATTTTAAATTTTCAATATTATTCAATTAAATTTTCAATATTAATTTGCATAATTCAGAATGGTTCATTAAAATAATACTACTATTATTTCAAGAAATTATATTTAGATCATTTCATAATTAATTACATATGATAATCTGCGATTAAAATGAGAAATTTGGAAAATTGTCTTATAGTCTGTTCTTTATAGCCTATAAAATAATAATTATTATTCAGAAATACAAGACAACTAGCTCCCACGTCACACGGACAATTAATATATAAACTTGATCAATAATTTGCTTCATACTTCTCTGTAATAAGCTATTCTAGCTATTTTTATTGGTGTGTGTGTCCGTGTGACGAAGGTAAAGGAGCGAAGTTTTTAGCCGTGCACATACACGCGAAAAACCTAATATTATTAGCCCTTTTTTTCCTTTCATTAAAAAATATGTCTCAACAAGTTATAAATATAATAGTACATAAAAATTAATTGTATATCTGAGACAGTATTATTAACACTAAATTCAGTAAAGAACCAAGACAATAACCAAAAAATAAATTTGAAAGGAAATAAAAAGTTAAGCGTAAACAGTATAATTATGATTAATTTTTCAAAGTTAACATTACTTTCATTTTGTAAATCTTCAAAATAAAATTTCAATATACCTTATAATTTGTACAAAATTTTGAGCTAACGTTACATTTATTATTTTAATCATAAAATTATGATTAAAATATTTTATATATTTTATGTACATTTTAATTAAGAAACGTTAATGTCATAGTTTTCGATGTTGATTTGAAAATTACGGCAAGCACATTAATGAATTTACGCGAGACTGTAAAAATGAATCGAGAAGGAACGGGGACTATATGCCTCGATTACTAGCAATCGTTTGAAAAAATGAATATATTTGTGGATGCGTGGTAAACGACACGATTGTCGACATGCCGACGGCAGTAAGATTTTTCGTATGGATGTTGTTTTTTTTTATTCCCAACTGTGTCCCTCGTTTGTGAGTGTCATGATTACTTCTTTGTACGCTTCGTTAAAAAAGTTAAAAAGAATATGCCACTGTGGTAATATAATAGTTATCGAGTGTCAACCCATCAAAAATACGACCAGCACCAAGCCTCTCTTGTTTTTACGTTACAACACAAATTTTGTATACCAATGTCACGTATTTCATGCCGAACCCGAATACGCTTACCCATGCTTTTTTCCAATTAAATTCTAATAGATACTGTTAAGATTGTATGCGCTAATGCAATATCTACAGAAACCAATAATACGACAGTAATAATGATTTGTATTTGCTAAAATATTTAATTATTATGAAAGGAATTGACATTTGGCACAATAAATCTTGACAAAAATTATGTACAAATGAATAAGTATGAATCATATACTATTACTAAATTATATGCTTAATGAATAAAATTAACTATATTATTTAACTCACTTTTTCTCTACAATTGAATTAAAGAAAAAAAATTTAACTCATTGAATTTATTTATGATCATTTTGTAGATTCTTCATGTATAATTGATATTTACATTTAGAGTTTATGATATTAATAAAAAAATTTAATATATATATATTAAACGACTACTCGAATACAATTATATTAACAATTTTGGATTGTTTATATAATTCAATGAACTTGCTAAGGTATTAAATAATTAAAATTCTAGTATTTTATTTAGGGTGCATATAAAACTGTAAAAGATAATTAAAATAACTCCTATTAAGCTAGCAAATGGACTACAATCACAATTTAATTTTTAATTTAATTAAAGTCACAGATCAGGTAACGATTAATCTCAAGTTTGTCACGAACACTTTCAGAATAATATTACACATTACTTAAACTCAAGGAGGTACGTTATTTTGTTCTAGGACCATAATGCTAAAGCAATTTCATTACTTATCAATGAATATGTGATGAGTTATATAATTTTTTTCTCTCAATTTTAATAATCATTTCTATAAGTTAACCTATTAATGGATTGGCTATTTACTATAGGTCAAATTTATTTTCACGTTGATTTAAGTTTAAGAACTGCTTTATTAGTAAATCCACCCGAATGCTATTTAAAAACTTCTGCGTTCCTAATTTTATATATATAATACACGAAAATAATTTTTTATATAATTGCAGTATACTTATTATAATTACGTAGTACAATATATTACAAAAACGTTATATTAGAAGATTGAACTATTGAAATGTAACATTGATATTAATAAGAAATAATTAGAATGTTTTAAGTGAAACATCATTTATATGAGTATTAAAAAGATTGGATAAATACTGCAACATTTCGAAATATTTTACTTCTCCAAATGTAATATTGACGGCTATTTAAGAGATGTACGAGAGACAGAGGGGGTGTAGAGATAGAGACAGAGAAAGAATTATGTACCTCACAGACGCAGGCGACCTGTTCCTGCGTAAAACCAAAACTTGGCACCTGGCCGTTACTCGTAGCAGTCACAACTGAATCCACAGGACTGTCTTGAGGGCTGTAGTTCGTAGTAGACCCATGAGCTCCATAAGGCCCAGTTTCGATTGCTGCCACTGCAGCCAGTGATGAGCTCGTCGTTCCTTGAGGGTTGTATTCTGGCTGAGACTGGGTCTGCTGTTGCTGTTGTTGCGGCGGCGGTGGCGGTTGTTGTCCCGCGTTGCCGAGGACTACGTCACTGGCTGCAGAGGTGGCTCCCATTGCGGAACCGCCAGCTCCCCCGTAGGCCATCATCACCTCATTGCCTGGCGCCAAAACAAGGACTTGCCTTTTACTTTTGATGATGCTATGGCCCTTTTCAATTTGGAACCGTCACACTCAACTTGAGTCAATTTTATTGTTGCCTAAGGTCGCGGTAGTCGATACATGCTGATCCCGGAGGATACGAGATCAAGCTAACAAGCAAGTAAAAGGAGGTAAGTATTTTCTGAACACGTTCACTCGTCCTCGGAGACCCGTATCAATAGCACACGACAGAGTAAGAGGATAATTCTCATATATTCAGACTTTTCAAATAAACTGTACCTACTTGTCTTACATGTGTGTTGAATCTGATTATTAGGTGTAATGATCGTCTTTTCTCTTGCACTAGAAATTATTGCTTTACTTTGTTTTCGTTTCGGTTTTAATCCGATGCGGCTGTCGACGACACTGCTTTCTGTTCTTCCTTCCTCATAGCTTTTCTTTCCTTACTCATCCCGGTCCACGTACATCGGGGTCTCCACCATCCCTTTTCCATGGTGTGCGTGCAATATCACGCAATAATTGACAATGAAATTGTTTTGATCACTGCCAGAGAATTCCCAAGTCGAAAATTTGTGAGAACGGTTTCGTATTTCTACGTGACTCTACAGTAGAGGAACGAAAAACTGTGAATTGCCGTTCAAGTAAGCAATAGAGAACGAGGCTGTCCGTGTATTAATAGAACGTTGGATATGCGAGCGCAGCTAATTTTAGAAGACCTGTATTAGAGAAGCCGCTGCAGCAATCGCGGCCGTTGTCGTCGTGTGTTGGTTTAGGCGTCCGAAATATCTTTGACAATCTTTTTGTTTAAGTATATAATGCTGTAAAATCAATAACACTCATCGTCCTTGGGCATATTGGCACACAGTTTGACCCTGATTAACTACTCGTCTACTACTTTTAATGTACTCTCATATTAAGATGGAGGACAATAATGATGACGATATTGACGGAATTCGGCGCTGCCATCCAATCAAAACCTCTTCTTCACGATCCCACTTATTTTCTTTACTCGTTTACATGCGATAGAGCACTTCGGAAATTATTCTTTTCTAGGAGACACAATATGTATTGTGATATAATTGTTAGTCCGGAAGTTTTATCTTCTTTTCTACACAATTGAAACTACGAGGATTTATTCTTCACGCGCGTATTCCATAGAAGCTTACCAGTCGGACGCGCGTTTCCGAGTCGACTGAGTCGTTCGCAACCAAATCGAGACACGACGGCAGCATACACCATGAGAAAGATGTGAGCGCAGACAGAGAGAAAATATGAGGAAGGCAGGACAAAATATATCGGGAGTAAGCAAGAAGGAATGATGAACGAAATGGGAAGAACAGTAAAACTGTGAGGGTGTAATGAATTGTAGGGGGAAGACAAACTCCAAGGGACACGAGTCTCCTATTGGTCGTGGGTGTGGTGTTGAATGACAGTTCAACCGACTTGAAGCTCATTCGTTCTAACGCCAGTATACGATAACCATATCGAGACGCCATTGGACAGAAAAAGGCAACGCCTACCAGCAGTGATTTTCATCCTCCCATCTAAGAGTGTTCCGCACTTTCGCGTTCTGTTAGCAAACTATAAAAAGAGAAACAGAAAGAGAGAGAAAGAGAGAGAGAGAGAGAGAGAGAGAGAGAGAGACAGACATACAGACAGAGAGAGGGAGAGAGAGGTAGGTAGGTTAGAAACGAGTAAAAGTGGTTGTCACTAGTTTTCTTCATTAGCTAGTCGTCGTTGTCTTCCTCTGGCTTTATAAATTAGATACCATTTTTTTCTTTACTTTCTTCATTTGCGCTGATTTAATTCTTTTTAAATCTACATCTTTATATATTTTGTTGTTAGTTACTTAACGAATGAAAGAATACATTGCATTTTAAAAAATCATAGTTTTCTAATACAATGTATGTTATTAGATACGCGAGACTGTGCTTTTGTCACAATTTATTTATAATATTAACTTATTTTATAAAAAAACGTAAAGGTACAAATTAAACTATCTAATTATTAAAAATTGTTATATTAAAAAATACCAGAATCAAAAATTCCTTAAATAATATATTTAATCATGCAAATCAAAACATAATATTTCGCTACGAATATTTAAGAATACTCTTTAAAAACTCAAGTATTTATATTTATAATGTTATATACCATTATTGAACCATTATTGAATTTTTCCTCCTTTTTTAATGTTTAGTTTTTTAAACTTTTTACTTTATTTTGTTTTTATAGTTTTATTAAAATTCTAAATCAATATTAGTATATGAAACTAATGTAACATATATTACTCAAAAATAATTGTTATTGATACTTGATATTAATTAGCACATTAAGCAAATCTTTATATTTCTATAAATAAATTTCTAAAATACTTGATCTTTTATCACTCTTATAATGCGTTATAATAAGCAATAAAGTGTAATATTAATTTATAGTTTATTTGTGAAAAATTATTATGAATTAAAAACAATATTCGAATTCAGCATGTTTATTTAGTAAAATAATTTTTTTTATTAATTTCAATAAATAAATATACTCTATATTTTTATATCGTATACAATAAATAAAAAAAATTTATATAAAATTATTTTTCTAAAGTTATTTCTTGAAATAATCTCAAATCTCAAAATAACTAGCTACAATTTTGTAACAAAAAATATTTTTCAATATATACTTATAAATAAAATTTCGGTGATAATATTTTTTTCGTTTCTAAATTGTATTATTTCCTTTATAAACCAACATAAAATTAAAAATCATTAGATTATTATTTATGAATAAAATTATAAATTTCAATTTCATACCTAAATTAAAAAATATTTTTAAAAAAGTCAGTTAAGAAGTAACGATAGTAATTTAAAATATTTTGCAAGAGCTATATGTTAAATTTGAAATTTTCAATGAATTTTTTATTAATACATTATTCTTATTACTGTTATCTACATTGAAATTATATTTAAAAAAAAACAAATAAATTTACGTATTTTACCTGAAAGTGATAAGTATATTTATTAATAAATACATAAATAATTAATATTTAAGATATATGATTCACTTTTCTTTTAGAGGATTGAAAGCGAAGTTTCGTCAAGCATGAAAAGCTAGGAAGCTGACAGTATATGTTCTTCCAAATAGTGCCTACATAAAATGTTGCTTCTAGAATCCTTCTCTCTCTTTTATGTTCAAAATTTGTCCACGTAACGAGAAAGAACCAACAGTAGTGGTATCCCATGAAAATCTATGGCGGAAGTAGTACGTGTGCGCGTGCAAAGTGACATACCCTGTCCCACGTCAATCAAAGTATCGTAAGCGAGTAAATAAAAAGCGAGAGACAGAGAAAAATGCTGTCAGAAAATGACTGGAATGATCTTTTTGGGCTTGATAGTACATTAAATAAACAACACCCATGTATTATGATGTACGATGCAGTAAAAAAATACATACTACATTATTTTAAGCTTAGAAAAACCCTTAGAAAAACTCCTTAAACTGACTTCCGTCTTGCCTAACTACTCAGGGCTCATGGCTTATTTAGAAAAACATTATGTGGAGTGCTGTATATGTATTATTTTTCAAGCATATTTCAGGCTATAGCGAAGGCATGTAAATATGGAATTAGGAAATTGTTTCCAGTGGCAATAATGCTATTATTTTTCCAAAATGCATATCCGCTTTTTAGCGATAAACCGTTATACTTAGCTTATACCTTGTATGTTAACAATAATTTTGACTAATTGCACTATAATGGTATGAAGTTATTCAGAAGTTTTTCAAACTCAAATTAATACTTGATCCAGTGATGCTTATTTTGAACCTTATGATCACGTTTTTATTATTGGATAAATGTATTTCTATAAATATTTTTATGAAAAAACGGTTGTTTTAAAAATAATTCATATATCCATTAAAATATGTAAAAATAATCCAAAAAGAGCAGAATAGTCTCAGTATATCAATAATTTGCTGATTAATTTATTTATATACAATTATACATAAATTGAGTAATAAAATTATTCATTATTAAAATTTGGTAATATGATTCATACGCACAAAAAACAAACAAACAAACAAACTCAAACATAAACACAAACAAATAATTAACCGATGAATTTAATATGTTCCACTATATAATAATATTAAGTAACAATGATTCTGGTTCGTTTCGCTACTATTTTTAATTCTAAAATTTAATAATAATTTTGACGACAATGAAATTATATAGCAAGATAATCTTCATTTAACTCCAATTATTTTTATAATTTTTAAAATCAAGAATATTGTTCTTTTAAAGAATAATGTTCTTGAATAAACATGTATCAGTATAAAACGGAAAAGTAGACAAGTTAGAGAAATATTGACATTTAAGGTGTATTACTGTAAGAATAAATTTAATTAAGGAAAGGGTAAAAAGGAAGACAAAGTGTGAGCAACAGTTCATGCTTATATAATATAATGAGAAGCACTCAGCAGCGGTTCTGCACAAAGAAATATTTTCCCATCCTTCGAAGGCGCAAACCTTATATCATATAACTTATATAATATAATATAACATCTCATAATAAAGCCGTTGCAATCTCTTATACCCCCCGTAGTTCATTACAAAATAGAATGGCTCATAATTCCAGGTTTCTAACATCATTCATGCTTTCTTCTTCGAACAGTCCAACAAATAGGATTACGTTTGAATTCGGAAAACCATAATGTGACGTCCTTGAGCGGCTTTTGTGTTTCTATCGACTACGAGCTACTTTTTCATGTCAACGTATCGTTGACGCAAATGCTACTATAATAGAAAAGTCAAAGATCATCGCTGTTCCTTTGGTTCAAAAATCTCCCCCCTTCCTCAACTAGATCGTTATGAGAACAATGGTGGATCAAAGGCTGATATGCTCCAAAGTTTCAGCTGTGCTACTATAAAACTTGTCCCGCGTTTCTGAATGGAGGAATACATCAAGACAGTTACTGATACAACTCTGGCTTTGACTACTTTCTATGCGAGTAACGATAGAAGTTAGTGCCTAAGTTGATTTCTTAGGATTATTGTCCAAGCACGTACCGAGTTCTATGTTTAAATGTCATAGAATATTCGGGCGTGAATTCGGGTCCTTGTAATAAACGAGTACCTGTATTGGAAATAAACAGAAGAAGAAGAAGAAGAAGAAGAAGAAGAAGAAGAAGAAAAAG
Organism: Ceratosolen solmsi marchali; assembly: GCF_000503995.2. Taxonomy (NCBI): domain Eukaryota; kingdom Metazoa; phylum Arthropoda; class Insecta; order Hymenoptera; family Agaonidae; genus Ceratosolen; species Ceratosolen solmsi. The sequence goes on from NW_011948455.1 coordinate 111,199, forward strand.
AAGAAGAAGAGAAAGAGAGAGAGAGAGAGAGAGAGTAGATAGAGAGCGGAAGACGGAAAATTGTGCAATATGTGGTAAATTTTAATGTACTTGGGTTTTCTAGAAACGCGAAAGCTCATTGTTTCATTACGAGTTTCACTTTTTTATGTCTAATAGGTAAGATGAAAATTTTACTCAAACATTTTTCAATTAATATTTTGTATTTTAATGATCGTTAATTTCTTCAATGCGAAATATATTGTAATTGTTCAATTGTTGAGTTAATTTTTTTTAATACAGGCAAAACACGATAAATAATAATTGATAAGTAAAAATTTTTACCTAGGGACTTAAACTTGAAAAATATCATAATGGAAAATATTCAATATATTTCATAAATATAACGAACAAAATTCTTTCTTTGAAAAAGAAGTCAATCAAACAAAAAATAATTATGTTTTATTTTGAATTTTTGAATCTATGATACAATACTTGAACAATAGAAGCATGAAACTTATCTACTGATTTATCAGCACATAATTTTTCCATTGATATTCAAAGTATTAAGAATAGTTATATTGAAAAATTTAATACGATAGATTGTAAGTAAAATGTTACTTTGAAATATGTTCATAAGGTATAATTCCACTTACTTGTAAACATTCAAAATAAAACTTTCAGAATTAAAATAATTTTTTAATACTATTTAAAAATAATAATTCTCTAAATATAATAAGAATTCTAAATATTTAATAATAGTAATTACGATTGTTTTTAATAAATACTAATTACTGCTCTTTACTATTTGCCTATAATATTTACATTTGAAAACATAACTCAAAAACAATATACAGTAGTTTAATTATTATAAATATAATTCCATATTTAAGTGTTTGTATATCTCATAATGATACACAGGTTCCTATACCTGTTAAATATTTAAAGTTTAACTTTTAATTTTATATTTTATATTTAATAATTTAAAGTTAAATTTAATACATTTTCTAAAACTTTTACTTTTTAAATATTTGCTTTTTAAATCTTAGATACCTTTTAATGATTTTTTAAATCTATTTTTTTAAATTATATTAAAAAATTAGTACTACTTATCATTAATATTAAAAATTTAATTTTACCATTTTCTCAAATTAATTTGTTGCTACGATGTGTAATGGTATCTTATGGAACGGAATACAATTCTTGATTATATTGTACCGATATTGTACATAATTAATAAAACCTGACTTTTCAAAATAGACAGTTGCTTAAAATAATCGTTTTGTGAATTATGATGAAGTACAGATTGTATACATATAAGAGATTAGTTATTAAAAATTGTTGTTGCATAAGGACATTTTGATTAGTAGTTTAAATCTTTCGCATCCTATGGTATATTTAAAGTTTTTCGGTAAATTTTTCTGGGCTGAGTCTCAAACGTTATCCTAAACTGCAATAAGATGATGCTTATTAATATGTTTTTGTATACATAAGGTTTTTATTATTCCAAAATTCAACTCTGGTAAGCAGATCAACTCTAATAAGCAGTTTATTATCTCTACGCTTTGCTCATTCCATTCCCTGTTTATTCACACATTATTCCAGTGTAAGATGAAGCATTCAATTGAGTAAGGTGATTTCAAAAGCTTAATTTAATTAAATTCATTTAAAAATTCTAATTTCAAGTTTTAAAAATGAATTGAAATTACCTGTTATATATTAAAACGTATTATTTTATTTAAATTCTAAATTTCATAATTTTTTGTATTTAGTTTAAAGATGTCTGCTACTTTTTGTTCATTTGCAAATGTGCTATTCTTAATTTTTTAACTATGTTTTGTTTGTTGTAAAGTTTTGCGGATATTCATGACGATTTCTATATTTCATTATACTGTTATTGTACATTTAATAGTTACATAGTACTCATAAATAATATACGATTAATTGAATTATCCAGAATTTAACATTACAATAATTTTATACTTCATTAAATTTTAGAAAGTATATAAATTTAACTTTATCAAAAATTACTAAAAAATATTTTGCTATTGTATTTTTGAAGATTAGGATGAATGAATGAAACTGCACAAATCAGTATGATTTTTATTTGTTACAAATTTTTCGCTTAATTTATACTTTTGCTATTTATTCTTCGAAATATAGTTTTGGCATATAAAGTATATTAAGATCACTGTCTATTAGAAACGAATAATTATGTGAAAAGCTTGCCACTGCTATCAACTTTGTTTGGTTACGATTATCGCCGATTAAAATGTGATTTGTTATCAATTGGACTTTTTCGACAATCATGAATATAATTTTGATAACAGACAAAGTTAGTAATATATTCCATCAATAAGGCTGCTTATTTATTAAAAACATCTTTTATATTCCGTTCTAGGTATAAAATATTATAAGAGGTATAAAAACTATATATATTATATATTTTTAAATAATCATTACTAAATTAATTGATTATTGTTAAGTTGCAATTTTTTATAAACAATATATAAGCAATTCAATTATAAACATTTAATAAAATTTTTATTGTTATATATGTGAAAAGTTTGATATTTAACATTGTAATTTATATTTTAAATATCTACTAATGTAGTTTCATCAGTCCAAGAATATCATACCAGATACATCCATACTTTTTTTTGTTTTTTGTTTTTAATCAATGATTTTTATATTAAATTGAAGATATAAAAAAATTTAGTATTAACATTGTAACATATTATGATGCAATAAAATTCTTAAGGTATATATTTATAAATTACATAATAAAGTAGAATATTCTTCATAATAATGAATGTGAAGAACTATATTTTAATTCAAAGATTAATAAGAATAAAAAGTTAATATAGATGTATTTAGGTTCACTGATTGTGATAACATGGTTTATTGATAATTTCATTATTCCGAAAGTAAAATAATTGCAGTATAATATAAATTATATAAAGAAATATGAAAAAATTGTGAAGTAAATGATATAAAAAGGCATCAGGATAAAAAGACATACATTGCATGGTATATATCTAGAATTTGCCAGGGCAAGGCAGATCAATGCATCCATGGAAACCGTGAGCCAATGCCGACACAGAGGGTATTAATATTTTTTTATTTGTTTTTCCATATCATTTTGATATTCGCAAACGTGTTATTAGTCTACCTCAAAAAAACATACGAAATATTAAAAACAGTAAAAATAATATTTCAGCTAATCGAATCAAACAAGTTCGATCATATTTACTATTTCATTTTTACAATTATATTTTTGGTCTATTAAATAATTTTAAAGTCACATTTAAAAAGTAATAACATAGTATAAATTTATTTATATATCTTTTTTTTACTACAATTAGATGATTGTCTTAATACTTTTTTCATCGGTTTATGTTTTTTTTTGACAAATATTTTTTCGGTTATAGGTATCATACAATTAATTTTATTATTCACAACAATTTTTACTAATAATTACTATTAATCGTAGCATATAGCTATTGAAAAAGTAATTATTATTCAAACGATCTATTAAAACTAGTAAAAATTGTAAAATTAAATAATTTAATAATATGATGCGATTTTAATATGCTCCGATTAATTGTAACCTACTAATTAATCAATAAAAATCCATCCCTAAAAGTTTGTCTGCTGCGGAGATGCAATACATTCTAACTCATTCTCTTTGTCCTTTTTCATCCTCTTTCTAACTTAATATTTTAAGCTACATCCATCTGAAACATGATGGGCGTAGCTTTGCGTTAAAGTGATATGTTTGTGTCTCATGGCATACTTGTAGGTAGAATACAGAGAGACGGATATCCATCTAAGTGCATATAATCCAAGTAAGTGCATATAATATGCACCCATCCCAATGCTTTTCATTACTGTGGCATTTACAAATATACACGATTTGTGATGAGTAGCAACGATTTCTTTATTTTCATGGATTCTATTCTTTTATTTTATTTTTCTGTCATTATGTTTAGTATCCTTATTTCCAAATGCTGATTCATTACCTTTGAATTTCATTAAGTTATTTTGTAGTATTATTAGTCTTAACAGGTTATAAATTCTTTTTAGTAACCGAGTTCATTTAAAATTATTTATTTTATAACTTTGAAATGCTTTTAATTATATCAACTTACATAACTTCAGATAAGTTTTGAATTACAAATCATAATATATTTATAAATATTATTTATTGCAATAATATATAGATTTAAAAATTAAGAAAATATTTATGTAATTTTGAAAATACTCGTGCAATTTGTACATCTTAATAAATATAATGCTATTTTAAACATAATAGTAATGAATTCCGTCATACTTTTATATGAAGAATTAAAGAGTAGTTTATGAAAGATTGGGTAAGAAAAGACTTTGATTTGGATTTGATTCAGGATCACAGTAATTACTAATTAATTACATAGCATAGTCATTTAGAGAGTAAAAAAATTATATCAATGCGCGAGATCAATCTCGGTCGAAGGTGTATCTATGGGTACAAGCCTAGTAACAGAGCCGCTCAGGCTCGCACTTGGTACAAATAAAAAATAGCTTTCAAACGGAAAAGTAAGGAAGATAGATGCATCATACATCACAAGCCCTTTACAATATTGCATTACCTCTGCAAGTTATTTCTTGAACTGTATAACGTGGGACGGCTCGTACAGCTCGCTTCGTCAATGCCATCCCCTTATCTCCCTTAATTAATTTTCAAATTTTGCGTATATTAACAGGAAAGTCAAACACGACAGGGAATGGAAATGGCTACGAAGATTTCCTATTTATATATAGAGTTTTTGAAAGACAATGATTTTGTCAAAGATTGTAAATCATTGTACAACAGCCGAAAAATAATGTTCTTGTGAATTATATATATTTGTTTTTTATATTAGATATATATATATATTTTTTTTTCATTTCAATATTTAGAATGTTGCATGAATTAAGAAATCGAAATGGCATAATATAGAAAATAAAATATGAAATGATTTTACTTAGACAAAGCAAATTTTATGACTGAGTGGTGACATCATTAAATTATATACTTTATTGTTGAATAGTTTTTAAATATATCGATTAAATATTTGCAAAACTTAGCAGATACAGATTTCATTATGAACTATACAGGTGTAGTATATGATGTCATTCGACAAACTAATTTTATACATATTTTATAAAATTTATTAGTCTTGGTGTTGTAGTTAATAACATAAAATTAATCTTGCACTTAATAATATTGAATCAATCTCAAGTTTTTATTAGGACAGTTATTTAACTTAAAAAATATTACATTTACTCTTATTAACATGGAATTATATTGTACAAAAGCCTACATTATATTAACGATTTATTTTAAAGGCATTATCATTCATTTATTTAAAAAAATATAAAAATTTTATTAGACTATTGCGATCAATAAACTATGCAAAAGAAAATATAAAAATGGAAATGTCGTACAATCAATATCTTTTTCATAATGAATACGATTCGTCATTTCTCTATTTGATTAATTAGTATTATATATCTTTGATACGAGCTTTTATAAAAGCTGTAAAGAAACATATTTTTTAAACAATTAATAAAATTTTAAAAAATTATAAATTTGTCATCGACGAAAGAATCCAACGCAGAAACCGTATTTTCTATCCACTTGAACAATCTATTCATATTTCTATTTCATATCTATCGTCTTTATTGGTGCCGAACAAGCAACTGTTGCCTCCGTATAAATATACGACATAATACAATTGAAAAAAGCAAGAGAAGCCTCTGCTCTTTTTTTCGTTGCTTTGATACTCTCGGGACTATCAATTTACTGAGGAAAGAGGGAGAGAGGGAGAGAGGGAGAGAGAGAGAGAAAGAGAGAGAGAGAGAAAGTGGCGGTGCAATATGGGGAATATTGTTTTCATTCTGTGTTCGTTTTGAAGGAAACACGGCTTGATGCCTTACTTCCATTTGACCCCGTGGGATGTCTTAAGAGCTCCTCCCTTCACTCGCCTCTCCCTCCATTTCTCTCCCATACTTACTTTTATTGGTAGTGATAACTACGAATATATCTGAGGAGAAAAGCACGTTAACTTTGAATGTCGTGGCTTATTAAGAGAACGACTTTTGCTTTTTTTGTATCCAAGTTGATATCATATTTATCAAAAGCGTATGATTTATATTTAATAAATACAATATTTCATTCTCTTTATACCATTTTTAGTTTGAAGATCAAAATTTTGATTTAAAATTATAAAATACTATAAAATATATATTTGGAGTTCGAAAATATTTGAAAAATAAATTATAGATTTGGCCGCATTAACTAATAATTATTAGAATCATAACATAATTATAAGAATATTTACAACTCTAAGTAGGTGATCAGTGTGACAAAATAAATTTCTGTGTTTACCTTGAAACTCAGAAAAGATTCATAACATTTGAGAGAGAAGAAAATCTCAAATTTTCTTAATATTTGAGTATCTTATTAATGCATCGTGTTTTAGGTATAATTGGATAAATGTTAATGAATAATGATATGAATATTACTAATGACACAAGCTTAGATATTAAAAAGTTCTAATGAAAGAAAAATGCACATTTTAAAATTGACTGTTGGTCCTATTCGCGATGAATCATGAAGATAAGGGAGGAGTGAAACTCGGTCCTCCATTTCTTACAGGGACGATAAATTCTACAGTTTCGCAATCAGCCACTTACGCTACGAGTCACGCGCCTAAAGCATTGCCACGCGATCTCGAAAAAAATGAAAAAGCGAATGAAAGGAAAAAAGAGTGAAAAAGAGAGAAATATATGTTGATTGTCATATATGTGTGTCGACTCTGTATCTGAAATCTCAGAATTCAAATTCGGGGATGCATTTATCTGGGGATTCCATCGTAATAGCTTATATTAGGTGTTCCAGGGCGCGTGAGTCGCAGTCTTTAAGGTTTTGTGTATAAGTGTCCCATAATTCTTTGGAAGCCCTTGACGGTTGCACGTTTATAGAATTCTTCTATAATGTATTTGTCAATATCTCGAATTTCACACGACTAATTAGATAAAATAATTTGTTTTGACTATTATTAACGGGCGCCAAATTCTTTTTGATTTGATGGAATTTTGATAAATTGCACTTGATATTCACTATGTATTAATATAATAATAAAAGTCTTGAAAGTTTGCTAATTCTAATGAAAATAATAACTGTCTGAATTATTCATGTATAAACGCCTCGTTATGTTACATATATGAGTATTTTACACGGGATTTATTAAATAAATTTGCACTTATAAAATTTTATATAATTCATATAATTTCGTATAACTAGAATGTAATATTTCATATTTATGATATGTGGTGTGCTATATCTTTATTATATGACTTATTGATGTTAACAATGCAATTTAGTATTTAAAATGTTATTATTTTTATTTTAAAATAGTATTTTCATGTTTCACTATTTATGAAAGAGAAATATTATAGAAGTATACCATTATTAATTAAATAAATTGTCTAATAAAATATAATGTTAGTTTCAATAATATAAATATATATAAATTTTGACACAAATATTTGATATTTTTAATCACATACATAAAGTGTATGTAATAGATTGAGACGGTGATATAGTATTTTTTAAAAATTTTTAATTACAATAATTTTATTATATCTTGTATTGTAATAATCATGCTTGAAAACTGATCTTCATAGAATATAATACTAATTACAAGTGTTGCAGCTGTAAATCTCTTATTTTACATAAAATTTTGAATGAATTGTAAATTAAGATAAAAATGAATAATATTTTTACATGTTCTTTTTATTTCAATGTAAACAATAGTAGAGACTAAATATATATTTATATAAAGTTATAGGTATACAAATAGTGGTGAAATTGCTTAAGAAAAAAAAGAAAGAAATAAAAGAATTACAGCCGAGTTATTGAATGATAGACAATTGATCGGACACGTTCCGTCACGTTCGCTTCGATTCCTGATAAGCAACTTGCATGTCATAGCATAATTCAAACCTCTGGCGGGTGGTAAACGTCGGCACTTGAGGGCGCGAACAAGTCCGATACTCTTGGGACGATGATTCCCCTTGAGATTTAACCAATAAACTTTAGTGAAGACGGCCCTGGTTCTCGGATTACCATCCATGGGGGCGCGCTAGACCACACACGGACCCTCGTCTTGGTGCTGCGTCTCCGTCAGCTTTTCATTCTTCGGACCACCACACTGTTTTCACTAACTCCGCTTATCTTCATTATCGGCCTTTTCGATGAAATCGCTGTCCTTTTATTAGAAAGTTCCTAAAGAATATTTTAATATTGTATAAAACCATCTATTTTACTACGCCAATTTTGCTTACACGAAATTTCTCCGTAATAAAATTAATTTAACTTAATTTTAGTATTATTCAAACCTTAACAAATAAATATTTTAAGGAATTTCTGGTTATACTCTGCATTTGAAAACTATTCTGATAATTTGATTTCCTAGTATGCACTAGAAATAGAATACAACGGAATTTTTTTATAAATAGCATATTGAAGACAAATTATATAAGTCAAATTCTATTACTTGAAAACAAATTAAGTAAAAACATTAAATAAGTAACGAATTCAACGAATATAATTAATTTACAAATTTAAATTCTTTTCAGGTTGATAATTAGAAACGCACTATAAATATAAGTATTTATCAGTAAAATAATATCTTTCATTCATTCTATTTCACTGATTCTACTCTGTAAAAGTACAACAGAAGCAATTTTTATCAAATAAATTGATTGTTTTATCAGTTCAATTTTTAAATTTCAATCAATTATTTTACTTGACATATATGAATATTTAATCTAATGAATTATATATTGTATCAATATATGAACTGTGGTAAGACACAATCAATATCAATTTATGAACTGTGGTAAGACACAATCAATATCAATATATGAACTGTGGTAAGACATATATAGTCAAAGATCGCATATACTAAAACAACTTGGATTAAATGAAAGTTCATAAAACTAATGGTACGAGTCATTGTTCATTTTACGTTTTAAATCCCCTAGATTTTACGCAATTACATTTTGTTTTGTGTATTTAAAGAAATTAAAAGAGTAGAATTATTTTAAGAAAACTATTTTAAAATAAATTCTTTTCATATTACAAAAATTGTATTATAAATGAAATTATTGTATGTAAAAAATATAAAATAATAAATAAAATATATATAATAAAAATATTCATATTATTTTAGAAGGAATTAGATTCTATATTATGCGAAATAACAAATTATTAATAAACAAATGGCTTATAATATTTCAATATATAAAAATTTGTAATTAAATCTTTTAATCTTTATAAAATTACTTTAATATTTTGTAAAAAGAAATAAGGAAATGTAAAATAATTTAAAAATAAATTTTATATGAAATTAATTATCTTGAGTTTGAAAATGATTTTGAAAAGAATTTTTAAGAATTACTTCATATAATATTGATTAATAATCTAATTTAATAGAATACTAATATTTTTATGCCATTACAAACAAGTCATATTCTTTAATTCTCGTTAAAAAATAATTTAATTTATATATATTAGAAATGAAAAGCTAATCTTGATTTTTTGATAATTATATATTCGTTATAAGGCATACGAACTCTGACATAGATGATGTATCAATCAACAATATGTGAAACTTAATAAATCTCGGTAAAAGTAACGATTACAAGAGCTATCTACACGCAGTGCATACATATTGCCACAGAATACAGAAGTAAAATAACATAAAAAAGGAAGAAAGGGAAGAAAGAGAAAGCGAGAGGCAAAGCAACAGTCGCATTGTATGTATAGTATATAATTTGTCGAGATGTGTTACCGCCCTGGTTCCTCTCTCTCTCTCTTTGATGGTGATGGCTATCGGCACATATCTAAGCAAATCTCACAGGTGGTCGGCCTATACACACATGCCTATTACGGGCGCGCAGGTTCGGCCATCGATGAATCTTTGTTATATGCAGGTTAGCTCATCGTCTATCGCTACAACTAATCATTGTCCGTTAACGGGAGTGTCGGTATCAAGATCTTTGTAATGCAATGATTTATTGTTTACTGAGTAACTTATCACTTTATTTGTGCACTCTGTTTAAACCTCACAGAGTTTGAATTCATGTGAGAATTAAACTCTATACCTTCAGATTAAAACCTTGGCAAAGTTTGACTAAACTTTTTTAATTACTTTTTTACATTTTCGCTCATATTTTTCTTTGCTTAGTAACCTAAAATTTACATAAAGTTATATAATACCTATTATTACTTTAAAAGCAATATCTTACGAATACATCACCGATTATTTAATGCGATTAATTCCGAATACAGCACCGATTATGTAATAATATGAAGGAAGATATTTGGAAAAATGTTCAAAATATATATTTATTTTTGTTCATTATTCCAAAAGATTTAATCTATCAATTAATCTGATAAATAAAGTTTTTAATATAACTATTTATGAACATTGACAATGTTCCTATCTACAATCCTACGATCCGAAGTTATTTGACAAACTGGCGGTGCTAACTTTCGAAAAACAATGAAAGGGATTGTAAACGAAAGAGATACATAGACAGAATGATAGAGAGAGACAAATAGACAAATAAAATGACAAAGAGAAAGATAAAAAGAGAGTAATAGAGAGAGAGAGAGAGAGAGAGAGAGAGAGAGAGAGAGAGAGAGAGAGAGAGAGAGAGAGAGAGAGAGAGAGAGAGAGAGAGAGAGAGAGAGAGAGAGAGAGAGAGAGAGAGAGAGAGAGCGCAAGGGATAGAGGAAGAATGTAAAGAATAGAAAATAAGGCGTGTAAATTATAAATAACAAATATCCGCGGTTAGAATGTGTTCAGTTCGTTATCTAAGCGTTAGGATCGGCGACTACGGTGCAATGTGGGCGGTCAAGACACCACCTGTGGATCGAGTGTGGAACCTTTTTGTAAATCTGCCGCTCGTCTATATATATATATATATATATATTTATCTCTCTCGCTCTGTGTGCGCGCGCGCGCGTGTGTGTGTGTAAGCTATTACACCGACCGATCGATCATTTGAGTTTTATTGACTCTCTTCCCTACCACATTTAAATTTTCAATAAAAAAATCATTAAACTGTCTTTTCAACTCTGCTTCAACATCATTTCTATTTTGTGTCGATACTTTTTCCTATTATTATTGCGCTACTTATATTATTCAACGAATATATAGAATTGTTTGTGAACTGTTTAGCAAACTAAAATGTAGTGAAAGGTAGAAGAAGACAGAATAAAATATATACGGCTAAATTTTATTACTACACTTAACTTTTCAGCATAAACTTATATTTGATGGTAATTTAATGAGTAATAAAATACGCCCATTCAATGACGAACACCTTTAGCCAATGTACTTTAAAATCATCGTTCTTAAATTTAATTATCTGGAGCATTATAGCTATTTTATACTCATTCTAAGTGACCTTACTTTTGTTTCGGGTTAATTGGCTCACTTTTTGTATGTGGTAATCGAATTAAATATGGTGATTTTGTTTCATTGCAAGAGCAGCATTTTATCAAGTTTAAAGATATTATTACAATATGTTAGATTTAATCTCTGATTTTAAAATATTAGAAAAAACAAAAAATTATTTTTTTTGTAACAATAGTTCTTTTTTTATATAAATTTATTTGAATTAGAGAAATTTAATTATTAAATTGATTGTTTGAACATATGAAAATATTTGTGTAAAATTTTTATAGTCTATTATATATGTAAATTAAAATTGAACTTGATTTACATTAATTTTTTTTAATTTTATTCAATAATCAATGTATACAAAATATACAAAGATTTTTAAAAGAGAATTTTTAATTTGCATATCTTACATTGCTTTACTATTTTTTATCCATTATTATTTTTTAATTGATTAATTATACGAATCATTAAATCAATACGATATTGTAATGTTTATTAAAATTTTAATGTGCTGATTATCCATAGTTAAAATATAAGTAAAATGAAATATCAATTTATATATATATGCCTTGCAATTCTGAAAGTGTTTATGTATTATTATGGATGATCAAGTAGGTATTATGGAAATCAAATGAAATGTTGAATTGTTTGTTGGATGTTACTTTTAACTTACTTCTGTAATATAATTATAAAATGAAATAACATATTTATTTAAATCAATGCAATTATTAATTTGTTTTCATCGTTTATGATTTGCTATTTTTTGTTTGTTTTGATTGTTAATTGTTAAACTCCAATAATATGAATTTATATCGAATAAAGACTTTTTTACTTAACTTGCGTTTTAATAATTTTATATTTTATTTATTTATTTAATTGATAAGAGAGAGAGAAAAAGAGAGAGATAAGGAGAGAGTAAGAGACAGGTAAGTGAAGGAGAGTAGGGAAGATTTAAACTTTTCTCACGTAAACGTTAAATAATTCCTTTATATATGCGGATATACTTATATATATATATATATATATATATATATATATATATATATATATATATATACACGGATACTATCCGCACTAACAATCTTACAAAATTCTATCCGCATTATTTTATGTTTATAAGTGCAAAGTCCCCTATCCACCGATTAAAATCGATTAACTCGCACTTTTTGTCGATGCTAATACGAATTATCGTATAAAAGATAAGACTATTTACGCACTGATGATCTACTTACGTTCATTCACGCGGGACAAGTTTAAAAAAAACCGTCATCCTCATACAAGAAGAAAGGAATGATAATCAAGAAGAGTGTGAGTAAGAGAGATCTAGAGCCGAGTAAATGGTAGCTTATACCTCGAGTAAAAAAGGAAGAATAGTGTCTGAGAGAAATAAGAAAGAGAGTAAGAGAAGAGAGCGTATAGAATATATAAAATGAGCGAAGGGGTAATTTAACACCGGAAGTGTCTTGAGCGTGACGCCACCCTGAAAGTGCAGAATACTCATGCATCTTGTGAGTAAGAGATAGAGTGTTCAGAGGGGGGACGAAGAGTGAGCGAATAAGCGTTGAGAGGAGAGTGGATAGATACTGGAGAAAGAGAGCGAAAATGTTGATGGAAGTTTCTGCCAGTATTCGAAATATACATTTATAACCGCCATACAAGCAAAATTTTCATGCAGTTCTTTCCGTTGTACCTGCGTAGGATAGTGCTTATATAATTATGTTTTCTACAGAATATGTACAAATTGGGTAACCAAAAAGTTATCTGAAAATTCAATTTCTTAATTTAATGTTAGAATTACCTCAAAAAATAATAAGATTTGTAACCAAAATATTTTTCATAGAAGTGATAATCAGATATTCAAATTAAAATATTCAGATGATTTTCACTTAAACAAATTTATCTCAGATATCTAATTTATTTAAGATAAGGAAATTTCTTTTTTGAAAAACATACTCAGCTGTTTCATTTTAATAATAACACAAGATAAATAATTTAAAATAAAGTACAATATACATATATATATTTATTATGAATTTTGAATCATCTATAATTATTTAATTTTATAATTATATTTTGAATATATTAGGAATTCTTAAGATTTCAAGAAAAAATCCAAAAAGTTTTATTACAAATACAGAAAGCTTAATTACTGGTCTACTAAATTTGAAAATATTTTTGTATTAACATATAAACATTAATGGGAATTCAGGATCTATCCAAATATTTATTTGAGTTATGGAAAATCATAACAAATACATCAGTAAATCAACGAATAGACTACTATATGTTTGAAAGCTCATTCACTTAGATGCATCAAATTAACAGTGAGTGAATTTCGTAAGTACTAATATGGGTTGATGGTTGGAGTGCTTGCGTAGGTAAAACTTGAATACAGTCATACAAATGTTTCACCTACATTGATAGATTAAATTACAACGAGGGAGCCCCTATGTGGTTATCTGGTTGCTTTCAATCTACAATATGCAACTGTAGATGCGCTTATGAATCTTTTTACTTGAGTAAATGTTACTTTAAAAAGAAATGGCGAACTCATTATGATTGGAGTTTACTTCAATAGTATTTATTATCAATGCGTAACCAACGAAAGCTGTTCTCCAATTACTTTATATAAATAAGCTTGTTTAAAAAATATATTATTCATCACACACAAAAACTGTTACAAATATATATTTGGGTTCAGTAAGGCTACAGATAATTATTTCGTAGAAACATAGACAGGAGATTTAATTTTTTAACTTTTAGAACGAACGTACTATTATATTTAATTTAGGTAGGTTCTAAAACCTATATTACCTTACCTATTCTGAATTATTGAATAATATAATTCTGATATTAAATACTTCATCTTATTTCTTAGATTGTTAAATAAAAGGCTAATTTATTAGAAGAAATTTATTAAACACAGATTGTGTAATCCTCAGAAAATTCATTTTATATACATATGGTCGGCTTCCTAAATTTTTAAAATAATTTTCTTTGATATTTTATTTTTTTTTTATAAAACTTATATTGATTTATTAATTATATTAAGTAATTCTATTTATAATATGTTTACTGGGTTTTGTATTATTAATTTTTAGATTAATAATTAATATCTGATTGAATTTTATGGTTTACATTTTTAATCAACAACTTCATCTACTTGCGTTTCATATAGAAATATATTTGTATATATTTTTTATATTTCAAATCTACTTTTTAATTATGTTTTTTAAAAGTATTATTAGTTTCATATGAAACTATTTTATTATCTACTATTATTTGTTTTTTTTTCCTTTACTCAAATATTAAAATATTTTATTTACTTCGTGATATTTCATTTTGAAATTCATGTAGATTTACTTCACAATTTGTAAAAATCAAATTATTTATAATTCTAATAAATTATAAACAAAACTAATTATTTTATAATTCTTGATACTTATATTTAAACAGTATAATAATTACAATAATGTTTAAAGTTCATAAAATGATACATTAAAATATTTCTCCAATCATAAGTTTTATATAATTACTTTTTAATGATTCATTCAAAATAAACTATATTAAATTGAAGGAATAATATATAATATAGAGATATATTTAATATGTTTAATTTAATAAATTATTTCATATTCCATTTTAAAAAAAATGTAAATCCTTATAAATGTATATCCTTATCTAACAATTTAAATAAGAATGTTATGATCAAATTCATTGGAATTTTTTATATTTGGGTATCTTTAATTGTAGCATTCAATAAGTTTTCGTATAAACACATTATATTTTTAGAATTTTTCAAAAAAGCTTATTTTCTCAAGTTACGTACTAAAAACCCTTTATTTGAAATCGTATTATTTATATGTTCATTTTTATAATTTTCTTTCTTTCTTAAAATGAAAGTGTTTAAGAATATTAGTACCTTGAGGATAATTAAAATTTTTATAATTTCATAATCTTTCCATTATTTGTAATTCATTATTTAATGAAAATAGCTATTACTAATTCGAATTAATTTTATTAAACATGTGTTAAAAATAGATAACCTTACTTTTTATCGTTTTATTTAAATTGTAACAGATTGAAGTTAAAATTTTCCAATTCAAATTAGTTATGATACTTTATAAGATTATAAAGTTATCTTTATAAGTAAACTTATTCTTATAAGGATTTTATATCTTGATGTAAGATCGATACATCCTTTCAATTCTAATATCATAATGCTTAAATTATTATCTTTTAAATATGTTTGAATTTTTTTATCAGTATAAATTACATATTACAAATAAATGTATACACTTTACTATTTACTTTCTAATAAATAAATAGTTTATAATATATATCATTAACTTTTATTATTGTCTTATTATATTTGTTTAATACATTTTTATGAAAATATAGTATTTTAAAGTCATCAGCACATGCAATCAGTTAAATATATATTTGCATATACATTAAGATACTGAATCTTATATTTATTATCAAATCGCACAATATCTTTTGATGAAACTACATTTCTTCAGTAGTTTAAAACTTTAGAATTTGCAATATATAATTGCATTTTATACATGACAGGAAAATAAAGGTTGTATATCAATTAATTATCTTTCATTTTAAAAATTATGAAAAACATTATTTTCATACAAATAATAAGATACAATATTTCATTTAAATTAAATAAATCATTTAAAATATGAACAAGTTAAAAGTCTCACATAAATTATAGAATCTGATTATTCAAAAGTTTGTATATCTATATATCTATGCCTTATAAATTCTTGGATTTGTAAATTACAAAATAAGTAAGTAATGCTAAATAAGATAATGAACTATCGTTAAACAAACCGCTCGATTTGTTTATGTCAAAAATTAAATTTACATTCTAATATAATAATTAAAAAGAAGTTATTATTTACGAATTTTATCGTGTATTGTAAAATTGTAATATTTTCCACATTACATCTTATAATTTTTATTCTGAAAGATTCAATGAGCACATTATTTTACTTACGTTAATATATTATAAAAAAAAGATTCAGTATATAGTTCATAGTCTATTTAAAGACATATCTAATATAATGTAAATACAGAATTATTATAATTTGAAGTTCCAACAATGTTTTTGCATGAAAACGTGAAATTTTCTAATATTAAATTTTACTGTGTTATAAATCGTAGTAATTACGGTAGAATAGCAATTTAAGTTAGTAGTATTAGTTATTTTATTAAAAAAAATTTTCCATTTTTATAGATGAATAATTTTTTTACGTCAACAATTTTTTATACTTTATAATTTTAATATGTCAATTATTTTTTTATTTTACTTTTCTTTGATGTTAAAAAGTATATGGTGCAAATTAAACAATTTTAAAGAAATACTTTCATTAAAAGTTAATTGTTTTTTAATACTTTAATTTTTTATAAATACATAATCAGTTTTCTTTACACTATAATATAGTTAAATCTGACTACTTGAAAAAAAATTTACATAAAGTAGTGTAAAATTTAACTTTAATATATCATACAATTTGTTATAACCGTTTTTTATCTTTATAATCATTATGGGCAACATTGCCTTCTAATTAAATTTTTGAATGTAGATTTCATTTAAATTTATGAACAATGAAGATCAATAAATTTTCGTTAATTGATTCATCTATAATAGTAAATAAGATTACTGGATTGGCAAATTAAATTTGTAAATTAACGTTTTTAAACCGTTAATACTGAGACAGTTTTTAACCGTTAAACACTATCAGAACATTAAATTAATTAAATGAAAAGAGCGTATTTCAATACTCTTACTTTGTATTATTGAAATAAAACATTTTTTAATTTACAAAAATAACTTTTAATTTGAAATTAGTGTTGAAATATATATATTGAATATATATATATATATATTAGCTTTTAGGAATTGAAGTTCTTTACTAACCTTCTTAAAATTGTTTTAAAAAAGCACTTGTATACTAATGATAAAACATTTTTTAGTAGAGAGAAATTATAAGAATATAAAATTTTATAATTTGTATTGAAATTTGATTTTGAATTATAATCCATTTGACTTTTTAAAATGATATTTACTAAAATATTATTTACCAAAAATGATGTTTTAAATGAGATTTGTTGAAATTTTTAAGTGCATGGTATGATTTTTATTATTACTAAAGAAGATCATAGAATGCAAAATTACATACTCCATCTTAGTTTAATATTATCAATGTGACATTCCCAACATTTATAAACCAAGAATATCAAGGCACAAAATTTACTTATGCATTATATCGCTAGTGATAATATCTCTAATACCGGTCCCGTGATAATGAACAAAATAGGTTGAAGGAAAAAGAATTTATAAAGGAGGAGGAAGAAAAAATAAAAACTGAGTTCCGGAGACCAAAAAAACATAAGTCGTCCAACTCTTTAGTCTCTTCCGTCCTAGGCGTCTCTCATTCATCCAGGGGACGAGAAGGGAATAGAAACGGACTTACGGTTCTGGCAAGAGGCTGTGGCTGAGTGACTGATGGACGGTACAATGTTAGGAAAAAAAGGGTGGACAGGACGATGCTGATGGTGGCAAAGGCAGGAGGCAAAAGGAGGAAGATGAGGTCGAAGGTAGTAACCCGATATCCGTCCGCGACTCGCAATGTAACGTGAGACCGCCTGCTTCTCTTGCCCTTCCACTCTTCCGCCAATGTCTTCTAGCATTGCTCTCGTTGAGGGCCACCGTGGTTTTAGTCGCCAGTGCTGCTGTTCCAGACATCGGTGAGCAGCAGAAAAGTGAAGATCAACGAGGAGAAGTTGAGAGTAAAAATGAAAGCTAAAAGAAATGGAACAAATTTAAGAAAAAGGTTAGAGAACAGCGGTGCGAGGACTCAATTACTAAAAATTTATGGCTCGTTAGCTTATCGTGAGTCTCGCTATTAGTAATTGAGAGAGAGGGGAAGGCGTTGGGTTTCCTTATTAGAATATTTAGAACAATGTACGGGTCAGTTTAATGGATCAAGCTTTTCTTTTGTTTTCAAAGCAGTTAGGCTGGGCTCTATTCCTTTTTTCATTTATTTACCAAGTAATGATAAAACCTAACACTTGCTATAGGTGAAGAAGATAGATATACAAATAGAAACGGAGATATACACTTGTTAAAATTAATTGCTTTTGACTGGTCATTTAATAGCCATGTACGGCTTCCAAAATTGACTCGATCACGAATGAAAAATGGTAAGTTCTTTTAATTATCCAAACATACCTCTCATTTATTCATTATATTATGATCTTTATAAATTTAATTGTATCTATGAAACTAGATCGATATAAATGTATACACATTATTTATTTACAAATTATTATGAATTTACTACTATATTTGTATTTTAAGTGCATTCATTGCTAAATATCATTTATGAAATATATTTGTATATTGGTAATTAGATTTTTAAAAGTTCAATGTAAATTTATTAGAGAAAATCTGAAAAATTATTTTAAAAATTATATATAATAATATTTCTGTATTATATAAAATAATTTAAAATGAAATCTAGATTAATATAATAAAATATCTTCAAAAATATCGTTTATTTCATTATCTGATTTATAGTTCAATTAAGTTACAACAAATTATAAAAGTATTTATAATATATTTATTTTGAAATAGTAATTATGATCTCAAAAGAAAGTATATTAGAGTAGATTATTAATTAATATTAGAGTATTATTTTAATGCATTTAGTTTGTTCTTAAATTTTAATTACATATAAAATAATAAGAACTTTTTATTCAAAGTCTTATCAAAAACTTAATTATATGTACATATATATGTGTTTATATATATATAATAGTATGTATATATAGAATAGTATGTATACATATAATAAAGAATGACAAAGGGACAAATTCACACAAATAATTACCAGCAAAGAAAGCCATAATGAAGAACATGATAGAAATGTTAATATTTCTGAAAATATTCAAGGAAGTATTGTTAGTTCATAGCAATATATAACAAGAATTAAAATTTGAAAAATTTAGAGAGAAAGAAAGAAAGTCGAATTTCTTGATATTAATAAAAAGTAATTGTCTAAGTAAAACCAAGCCAACGAAAACAATCAATTCCATGGTCCGTCAATCCGATTGAAAGGTGGGTTAAGGTATATATGTAGTGCTAAACATTCCTGAGTACATAAGTTCTGATGTATAATTAATACAGATAATTGTAGATATAATAAAGTTCATATATAAATCAACTGACTCTTACAAATCTCTTGACTCCGAGGTGACTCTTGTAGTATTTTATAACCGTGCGAATATATTGACGTGAAGGTGGGAAGTTCCAACCAAGGTATGTGGTAAATTCAAGCCAATATGCTTCTTAGGCTTTCTATGCGTGGAAATATAGGGTCCTTTAGTTTTGTACTTCAGAAAAGACGTTATAAAAGCAGTTTATAAGACTACGTGCTGATTCACGGGTACGCAAGAGCAATGAAGAGCCAACAGGGGATGTTGACACGCGCCTTATGAGGTCCCATTCTTTCTCAGATTCTTCGTTTATGAACCATATGCATCGCGCCATCTAACAGGATTTTCCTCGTAGTAAGATGAGCAACCAGAATTAAGGCATCATTATTACGTACGAATATCGCCAGATCAAATTTCTACTCTAATAAACTATTATTGTAAAGGTCTCATTTGTCCGAAGGATTACTAACCTCGATTCCATGATACTGCTCCATCCTTGGTACAGAAGTTTCATTTAACTACGTATTGATTTATTGTAATATGTATGCATATCTACATGTGAAATTTTCATATACGTGTACATTTTTATATTTATTTAATGTATTTAATATTTTAATTATTTTTTGTTATCAGAATTTTTTATATTCAGCATTTATATACTCAGCATTTTTACAGCTTCACCTAGAGAGAAAAGTAATAGTGTCATGATCAATTTGAAGAACAAAAATCTATTACAGTTAGTCGACGTTTATAGTGTTTAAATTCAACGTTATTTATATATTAAAATATTTATTTACTATTAACTTATATATTTTTTAACTATTATATTATCTTTAAAGTTTAATATAGTTGTATAAAAAACAAATAAATTGTAGTAATATAAAAATAATCTAGTAAAAATTGGTGATTTCAAATTTTTAATTGCACAATGAAATAATCTAATTTCAATTTAATATACATTGATTACAAATATAATATTTAAATTCTGTAGTTTATTTCTATATTCTTCTGTTAATTTATTTATGTATTATATTGTAAGCATTATTGTAATAAAGCAAATAATTTTTCTAGCAAGATTAAACTCCTAGAAATCATTACTCAAAGTATGTAATACTTGGGTGTAAAATGAATGATTATTTATAGTATACAGCATTATTATAAATGTTTTTATATTAATAAATAATTAATTTAAAAAATATTAAATGGAATGAATATGATAAATTTTTAATATTTCAAAATCTTATTTCACTGCAGAAGTTCCAAAAAGTCATTATGTTTGCTATACTTTTATAATCTAAGTATAAATTAGCATTTTTAAATTTTTGGAGTACTCAATTAAGATTATAATTATATAGACAACAGAAGCTAAACTTTTCGTAAAAATGCGTCAAGGTTTATGAAAGAAAAGTGTTGATTGAATGACGCAACATTATGCAATCAAACGAACTCATCAAATCTGATATATATAATGGATCCGGGAGGTCGCGCAGGAGATTCAGAAATCGGAGCCGACAGCTGATTATTGTTTTGGCAATGCGAGCGTCCACATATCAGCGGGAGTCCCCGCCGAGAACAGAAAATCGGCACGCGTCGCCTCCTCCCCCGACAAAGCTCGACAACGGGGCTCCATAACAACCCCATCATTATCGTGTCCCGAAGAATTAGTCTTATTATAGGAACACGAACAAGCAGAACCCACGATCACCCATTGAATTATCCGTCCTCGGTGATTTACTGTCAAAAAAAATTCAAATACCGCAAGAAACTTCGCCATTAATGGGCTTTTATCGACTGATATGCTGTTCGCATTGATAAATACCTTTTTCGTGATATACGTGAGAGTAATTTATTGCGCTCTAAACCACCTTTATTTATATCTTAATTAGGTAGATAGTTTATGTAAGGTGATTTTGTATTTGCCACCGTATGCACTTGAGCTCATACTGTTTATTCTTACTGTTATTAAAATTATATCAAGGTTACTATTCTTGGAAGTAATCGGAATTTTTTAATGAACCCATCACTGTTGCTTAGAGGTAGATTATTAGGACCAATCTATTTATTCCCATGTTTATATTTTAAAGTATTATTATTTTTATATTCTTATTCATATACTGTATCAAAGCTCATAGACATGTAATTTTTTTACAAGACATTTTTAATTTAAATTCAAGCTATTGTTTTTTTAAAAATAATAAATATATATAATTGAATTTTTTTTATATTTTATTAATTTTAAATTCTTTGTGTTATCAATTAACTTCAATTTCCTAGTATTCGTGTAACAAAAATTTTAGACTGTTAAGTAACAGTCTAAGATAAAATAAGACAAATTCATTCATGAACACAATCAATTTTGAAATTTGCACACAAAATCTTAACATGATTAAGGTATATATGTCAATGCAAAGACATTAATACTTTGAACATAAAGTCAAATAGTCTTTTATCTACTAATTTTTATACAAATTTTAAATTTAAAAGATCTTACATTGAAATCTATTAAATTATTTTATTATTGCATTATTCAAATAAAAAGGTTAGAAATATTTTATTTTATAAAAAATAAAAACATAAAAATATTCAATTTTAAAAGGTTTGAAAAATATAATAATTGTATAATATACTTACAATATAGATTTTTTATATTTTATTGCATTATTACAGTATTCTTGTACCTTTAGTAGAAATTTTATATAATTTAATACAATATACTTAATACAATAACAGTTAGTTTTATTTTATATAAAAAGAAATAGTATTTTTCATATTTACAGAATACAAATAAATAAATAATATACTTATTATTAATATTAGAATTAATATTAAATAATAAAGAGTAATTAATGCAGTGATATTCTTACTGTATAAATTTTTTCAAATTTTGAGTTCTAAAAGATTGCACTTCAAAATTCCTAGTCGTTCTCCGAATAGAGTAAAAAAATTAAAAAAAGTGTATAATCGAAGTATGTATTATATTTGAAATTAAAATTTTGCATATGTTAAACACTCCATACTTTAATAATTAATATAATAGCCTAAGTTATTTTTAGATTTCGATCAATAGAAGATCAGTTGTCTGAGGAAATGCTGAATGAAATTTATCGAATAAAATATTACTGAAATAGTTACAGAATCAGTTATATCACATAGCATATTCATGATTTCGTAGTGTGGTTTTTGAAGGAGGCTATTTGGTGGCTATTGCAAGAAAATTATTTTATTTGTGGTTTTACCGCAGCACAATTGGTCACACGATAAGTTCATATAATCATGAAAAATAGTTGTCGACGTTAATATATCAATATATTTGTTATCTGTATAAATTTCTTGTTGATACTTTGCGTACTATGCAAAATAAATTAATTTTAATATATTTAATGTATTTAATATATGATATATTTCGTACTCAATTCTTTTATAATGATATTAAAAATTGTTTGTATTTTTATGTATTGTATGTTTATGCTACTTTCTTTTGTTTTCAAATAAATATGAAAATAAAAAATGTAAAATACAAAATTAAGGAAATAAAAATATTAATTTATCGATATTTTCGTCAGATCACTATTATTTATAAGAAAAAATATAATATTTTAATTGTATGTTATTCTTTAAATCATAAAAATCTGAGTATTTATAATTGATTGTCGTACTATATATTATTAGTTATTATTATTATTGTGTGTTCATAACATTACAAATACTAATAAAATACTATCATACGCATTCATATACAACGTAAATTATATAAAGCAATAAGTATTTGACGCATGTGAAAACATAAAATAACATCTTTTTAATATTTTGTGGTCTAATACAGATTAATATGACATTTTGCTCCTCATTAGTTTTGGTTATTAATATCTATCACATTAAATTAATTAGACTTTATAGTATGAATAAATATATTCAAATTATTAAAAAACACTGCCACGACTCAATAACAATTGCATACAAACAAAACAACAAATCGATTCTGTAAAAATTTTATCTGTTATAATTTATGCAAGTTTTCAAAATATATTTGAATATTTATTTTTAATTCACTTTTCATATTAGTTTTAGTTTCATATTATATTTTATATATATATACAAATTTGTTTTTGTTGAATCATTGATATATACCTACAATTGTATGATTTATCAATAATTTTGTATAATGTTAACTATGATTAAATACAAAATGATATTTTTATTTCAAATGAATTAATAATATAATTTATTTTTTATTCTAAATTTTTTTGCATAGTTAGAAAGATTATGATTATATATATAATAATATATTATAGTTTGTTTTACAACTATAATTACTATTTTGTTAATTGTAATTTTTAATAATACAAGCACATACCAGCTATTAATGAAATAGTAAATTAGAAAATCAATATATTTGTAATACTAATTTTCTTCATAAATTTAAATTGTATCAAATGTATTATTGTAGTTTGTTACAGCATTAGATATCAATTATAGTATACCAGTAAGAATTAAAAATTTGTATTATTATTTTTCAGATTCCTACTAAGGGATGTATGATTTCTAAAATTGCTGTACAATTTTTATTATTTTCATAGAATTGAAAGCCTTAGTAGAATATATATAATACACAATTTATATTTTATACCTAATCAAAATATTTTTAAGTAATTATTAACATTTTGAGGTTTTGTTCAATTTTATAAGTCTCAAGAAGATAAATTTTATTATTAAGTTAATTGAAAATATGGAATTATTTATTTTAAATATAGAATATTTAACTTTCAAATAGATTTCCAGACCAACACATTTCAAATTATATATGTTATTTAAAGTTATTTATATTAAAAATAGAAATATTTTTGTTATATAAATACTTATTACTACATTAAAACTATATTAGTATTGATTCTACTTCTAAATGATTGAATTAAAGAACATTATTCATTGAAAAACTCATAACAATAAGTTTGCAAAATCTCTCCAAAATTTTTTTCATATGTATCAGTTCAGTTTAATTAGTTCAGTGTAATTAGATACAATTTGCCTCCTTTATACGTTATTTTTTTCTGAGATATAGAGGTAAACTAAACGTAAAGGGTTTTGTTGAATTTGCCGAGGACAACGTTAAGGGCTTGCAACCGTAGACTGTTCCATAATTTCTAAGAACCGTATATTTTGTGTCGTGGCTCGTGAATTTCTCCTTGTATCCTGATGCAATCTTTCCTTCGCTATAAGCTGGCAAAGAAATTTAATGTACGAGCAAGAGAAGACGATTAGCGTAAAATGCGTGATGCTTCGTAAGCGAAGGTAGCAAAAGAGCAAGAGAGAGCAAAAGAAGGAGAGTGAAAGAGAGAAAGAAAGAGAGACAGAGATAAGCGAAAGGGGTAGAAAGGAGAAGCGGTAAGAACAAGTTCCACCCTATAAATACGCTCGAGTAATTGATTCAGTAATAACTAACTCAAGCTGCACTCCACGTTGCTGTCTTACTTCTTTTCTTTAATGCTTCTATCCTCAGTCTTATTCTCTCTTGTTAACCGCAATGTCGAGAAAGACAAGGGCTTTGCACTAACTGCATATATCTACGTATATACGGTCGAAGATTTTATGTGCTTCTCGTCATTTCGTTTCTCTTTGTTTTTTTATTTTTGCTATTAATTTTTGCGTTGTATCTCGCATGATGGAAATTCACTTCAGTTACCCACGATTAACTCAAAGTGGTTCGTCGACAACATTATAATCATTATACGGTATTTAAATGATTAATATGGTCGATAGTTTTTAATTTTTATTCATGTTATATCTCTGACATTGTAACATAGTCGAGTTTTATTTAAAATTATATATCGTTTTCTCTTTTATCTGTTTTAATTTTGATAAAGTAATTTTAAAAACACATTAAAATAGTTAAATATTATAGTTTAATGCTTTAATTGCTTATTAGTTTAAATATTTCGCATGACTTCTTTATAGCAGGTATTACAGAAGTACTTTCATTATTCATCTGGGCATCTTATCGTTAAGTATACTTATTCCTCTCATTTTTTACTACCACCATTCAGGATCCAAGTCATGGGACATAAAAAATGAATGCTAGTAATAGTTCTGATTTCTTAATATTAGATATTGCACTTTTTTGTCATGCAAGAAAATCTAGCGCCCACATGATCGGAGAATGCGTGCCCTTTCAGCCGTGGTTGACCTTGGAAGACATGAAATAGAATATCAAGCGCAAGCCTGACCGCTAATGCCTCTTCGAATGCAAATAACATTATACACGCGGCTGTTTACGTAGGCTGCGGTTAAAATGCTGCTTTTTAAAGAATACAATTATTTTGATGTACATGATAAGGTGCCAAGGGCCGTTCGAATGGATCTTTTTCTCTTCGATTATACTTTTATGTAATGAAAGATATTACTTTTCGTACTTGAAAATTACAGACTGACGGTTAGTTGTTTTTAACATAGGTGACCCTCACTTCTTTCAATTGCAAAATAATGTAAAAAAATTTGAGTCTGATAAAGAACCTGCAATTCCAAGAAATTTAATTATAGATGCATCCAAATATTCTATATATTATGTATTTTTATTCATATCTCTCTAGTATTTTACGTGTGTATCTTTACACATAGGCGCCTTTATTATTTAATTTACTGTTCTAATTGTGAACAGAAATTTTTTTTAAAAAATATTTCTTGTAGCGATGAAAATACAAATGATAATAAATTAAAAATATTTATGGAACATCAAATTATAAAGTTATAATTTTTATTTTATACATGTTTTTAGGCTTGGCGAATTTTTTTCAATCTTTAATATATGCATATGATTTATTTTTGCAATTTCTTTTTTTTTTGCACTTTTCTGCATACACATTTATTTATTTATAAATATATATGTCTTATATGTTTATGTAGTAATAAATGTACATTATTTCTAATTTTTTATATTCTTCTGACCTTCTCATTATTGAGAATCAATGAAATCCTAAAAAGATTATTATTTTATACATGGTTATTTTAAATAATTCCGTTACTCTCTAAGTTTCTGATTGTAAATATATTTTTAATTTTTTTTTAACTTTTAAATGAATGTATATTTATTAATAAAATGAGTACATGAGTTTATAACAATTTATTTTCTATTCAAAAATATCTTGGAAGAAACGATGATTAATTATATTTTCATAGTTTTCATATTTACGCAAATATTGTTTTTATATAAGAATTTCTACAATGTTTGCTCTTAAATTTAAGTATTAACTGAATAATTATAAAGCATAAATCTCATTCAATAATTAATGACAAGTGCAAATTTAAGCGGCTTCCAAATTATGCCGTACTTTACTCTATATACCGAAAATATGAGATATAAAAGTATAAACGTCGATGCAACGATGTATCCTACTTAAAATGTAAAGAGATAAACAACATTAGCAAATCTGAAACAGCTCATGCATTCTTTTTTGAAAGTATGGTAAAAAAAGTAAAGAACAAAAATAAGACAAACCTGGAGAATATACACAAATAAATAACTCGATTATACAAAACGTCGATAATGTGCATGTAAATAAGCTAAAGATAAAATATTCATGTACTTGCGAATTCTAGAGGCGAAATTTTTAATCTACATATACGGCAAATAAGGCGAGGAGTGTTAAGGCAATTGAAAAAAGGGAGATCGTAATGAAAGAAAAAGAAAAAACAATAAGACAAGAGAAAGCGAAAAATATAGCGATGGTAAATTGGTGCCGTCCAGTTAGGTGTTAAAACACGGTAATTAACAAGAGGGAGAGAACGGAAGAGCACAGAATGGCTAATTTACAAACTCATGCAGATATAATCTCATACATATAGAAGCTAGAGACTATCTTTAGTCGTACATGATTGTTACCAAGCAAAGATTTACTGCCAAATGGCCATATATTTATACACTGCTCTGTTATGTTTGCAAGAAAGAGAGAAAATAATGAATGAAAAGAAGGTAGAAAGGAGCGAAGAGAGAGAAAGAGTTAAATATGGAGTGTTAATCAGCCATCGATCATGTTTTAAGGATAGTTAGGAACCATGAAACATTCATGCTTGACCAACCCAGTACCCTTTATTATTATTATTTCTATCCCGTGTGTACGCTGCTGTTGGCTGGTCAATCTACACGTGCTGTATATGGATGCAACGTCTTACGTCGCCTATTTAATTGTCGATGATTTGCCCTAATTTGCATGCTTGTCTCGAACCCTGTTTCTGGCTACCTGATAATTGTCTGACGTGGACATGGGTAATTTGATTTTCTTTTTATTTCATTTTTTCATTACTTATTGCCTCACAACGAACAAAACGGCTTTTAATTAAAGCTATCATGATTCTTTTATTACTTTTTGATTTTTTCTCTGTGAGTGATCTATAATATTTCTCAATATTAAGCTTTATAGGATTTACAACTGATAAACAGAAAGCGCAGTGAATTTTTCTCCAGTATTTTAATTTAACCATAAATATTGAATTAGATAGTAAGTATTTTAGCTTTAAAAGTATAGCATTAAGGATATTAATATTATTTTTAAATCGATTTGAGTTGATTAATATACAATAATTAAAGTGTATTAATAATAATAATAATAACATGAAAAGAATTTGGCTTAAAAATAAAACATACTTTATAGCATTGTTTTTTAAAAATTGCAATACTAAGTCTTAGTCATAAGTACAAGGTCAAAAGTAATTGATGCCTAAAAAACGTAATAGCAATGTTGTCAAATTTGATGAGAGGACATGCTTGGGGTTACGATAAACAAAAACTACGAGTAATTGATTCTATAATAACTTAACACATCAGTAAAAGGTGTCTGCTCTATCTCTCTTAACTTCTTGCTAACCTCATAAGAATCTTAGGTAGACATAATGTATTGCGCTGCATCCCCTTCCAGCGGTTTAACTATGAGATTTAAGGCCTTGCTGGCAAATAATAAATTCGAGGCTGAGCGCGTGTTCACAAGCTTTTCAGTCCTATGTCCGTTGAGAACTCACCGCTTAACGAATAAAGATACACAAAGTTTTCCTGCAGATATTTGAAAGTAACCACTAAAGGTCAATTTAAATTTCCTTTGAATGTGTATGAAAAGTAATAAAAAAAATTGCATTAAACATATGGAATTGATTTTCATATCAAATTTTCATGCTTGTATATTATTTATTTATGATCTCTCTCATTCTCTCATTCTCTCTTTCTCTCTCTCTTTCTCTCATTCAATATACATTGTAGTTACAAAGCTTTAATATTATAATATATAATAAATTAATATTAATGACGGAAAGAAATGACGAAAAAGGACATTATTTACTTATTTAACGTCAATAGATATAAATTAATTTCTGGTATTTGATAAGTGTTTTACTTGTTTTTTAATTTTAATCGTTCTTGAAGCTAGAAAAAATATTTTGTTTGATATATATATATATCTCTATATACGTCGAATAATTTATGGAATATATATTGAAGTATTAGAACGTTTTTGCCAATCTGGTAGACTCGTTTGTTATAACTTAATCCTTTAATTTTGCTAAAAATATTGTCCTCTTTTTACTCTCTTTTCTGAAAGTGGAAAAGTAAGAAATAAATATAATACTAAAGTTTAAATACGTCTAACAAGTAACGATAATAGTTAGAAATGTTATAGAAAATGTTATAATTATAGTGTAAAATAAGTGAAATGTAAAATAACCGATAGTGTAAAAACTATTTTCAAAATTACCTTATAATTCTAACATATCAGCTACGAGGTGAGTAGGTTATTATTAAAGCTCGATACATCTTGTCAAAAAATCGTGTTATTGTGACCATCATGATTATCGATATTACAATTGACATTGTAAACTCTAAACTAAAATTGAATTTGAGCAACTGTTATGAATTCACTTCTAATTACGTTCCAATTCAACTGTTATTAATATGGATTCTTATTAAATTTTACTTAAATAAATAAAATCTGATGAATAGTAAATTTGTTACCAATGTGATTAGACATAAATATTGGCCTATCGTAGGTTTTTTATAGGAGACATTGGGAAGATAATTTATTAAAATATCTAATGCGGAGTTTAAGAGTGAAAAATATGAAATAATGGGTAATAATGCATTAGAATAAGGTTAAATTTGATAAGTGTCGTAAAGAATGAGAATAAAGCGTAATAATGTCTAGTATTAATAGCAGTGCATATCTATATATAATAAGATAATATATTTTAAATTTTACTAATTTGGTTAAAGTTTATGAAATGGAATAATACAATAATGTTTTAAATTATTTAAAATTACATTAAAATTAAAGCAGCCACAATTTTCAAGGCTCTTGCCGCTTCCGTCGCCTTCTGTATAGTGTCCACATTTCGCGTACGCGAAATAAAATGCATAGTCATATGAAATTCCAAATAAAACATTAATGTATGCGAAAAAGAGTGAAAAGTTTAATAAGTAGTCATCAAGAAGGTTGGTTGTGGAGGTGTGATGCTTTGCACTTGAGCTCTTGTAGTGTATCGCGGGCGCGGGGTAGAGGCAAGGAAAGCGCGTTAAAAAGGCCCTTGTTACCGCCATAATCGGTGCTTTCCTGAACGTTGTAGTGAACGGTCTTGTTTATAAGTTCATGCATATGCCTAACTATGGTCATCATCTTATCGAAATTCGCGTCTCTATATAATAAGATGGTAAAATGAGCGCGCGCTGCGTCGACTTCGCTTACTGCGTATCGTAAATTTGATGATGAACGATGAAGAACGAATGAAGTGGAGGGCTCTTCATACGTGAACAGACTCTGTACCAGGTACGTGATATGTTTTCATACCATGCGAAGTGGTTACACGATCACAGAGAGGTGAAGAGACGGGAAAAAGGAGGTCTTTTTTCCTTCCCTCACTCGCGCGAGTCCGAAAAACATTTGCCGAGAGTGGACAAAAAGTCGGTATTGTAATTTATGAGAGATTCAAGGCTTCAGGCACATACTCTCTCGGTATACTTGTTACGCCAAAGTAGTCTCAAAATTATTTTATAATACGTTGTAACAGATCGTAAAGTATAATACACGATTTTTTATTGCTTGGTTTGCGATTTATTATATACGAGCTAAATGCTTAAAATAATAGACAGTGATTAAAGTGAAAATTGATTTTTATTCTTGGTGGTATCTTCTGCTCTATATACTTCAATAAATTATTTGATGAGACTTGATCCTCTCTTTTTTTACGTTTTTATAATAACGGTTTATACAATTTTCGTTTAACATCGTTGTTTTTTTGAGAACCTTCACCAGACACTTTTGCGGAGACTGATAACAAAGCCGATAGTAACATCGGTAAGTTATAACATGGCTAAGTATGAAGAATCTTCATTCGTTCTTCGTTCCAAATTATGTAAATGATATAGAATTAATAGTTATCCATTTCTTTTATTATAATCCTTGTTGCACTTATGACAATTGGTACCATTCTCTAGTCCGACAATTCTATAATATATTCTGTTAAATTTTTCAAACAAATCATACAAAATTTATACAATTTATTCAATACCATATCAATATTTATATGTGATATACAAATTTATTAGAGACCTTGTTATTGTATTATTAAATACTTATTCTTCAATAATTAATTTTTGTACATATACATAGACGATTGAATGTAGGAGAGCAAAAATTAGGTGCATAATATATGAAATAATAGAAATAGTAGCAATCCTGTCAAAATAAAATAAATAGACCCATGAATTTTATATAAATTTTGGTATATGCTATAATTTATTATAATTTTAAATTGTAAGCACATATTCTGTAAGTTATGAACCTACGTAGATGAGAAGTAAAATGTAATAAAAGAATATTTATTATATAAATAAAAATAACATTATTTTTATTTATAATATCATTATAAAGTATAATTATAATTATTTATATATATTTATATTTATATTTATATTATATTTATAATTCATTAAAAAGTAAACAATACGATAAAATGTAATTCTAAATAAATGTATACATAATCTATTCTAATTATACCTTCAAAAATTTCTAAAAACACGAGCAATTTGTAAAGTATAATTTACATTATATACTGGAATTTCAAAATATTGACTTATACAATGAGTGAACATTCGAATAAAAACTGAATGAATAGTTTGTAAATGATGATTTCTTTGCAAAATTAAATGAGCACGAGAATTTTACAGGTAAGTGTAAAAAAATGAATTTGAGAAGAAAGATGAGATACCAGAAATTTGAGAAAATGTTTCGATCAAGAAAGAAACTAGAAAGGAAGATGGAGGAAACGAGAGTCGAAGGTGAAGAATAAGAAAAAGAAGAAGAAACAGAAAAGGAAGAAGAAAAAAATGAAGGGGAGAGAGTGAAAGAGCGTAAAAGAAGATCGGGCAGCGAGATTTCACGGAGTATCGTCGATAAATTCCTTCTCGACGGACAAATAACGACAAGCCTCATTACTATAAACACGTCTCTTGCAAGTTTCTCTGCGTGTGGCGCGCGCTCGTGCCGGCGTACATAAGATGGTCGCTTTCTTTTCTTTCATTCTTCCTTCAGCGTCCCTTTTATCTTTCTTTGATTTTATTTTTTATGCATCTCTAACCCTTAGCTTCTTTCTTCGATTCTTTCGTGTACCTTATTTAAAATCTGATTCCTGCGGGCTTAATCGCCGATTTCTCGCGTGCATATATACACTTCTACCTTTGCGCAACTAATAAACACGGATGACTTATGGTGCAGAAAGATTGGAGATCGAACAATCCTAAATTAAAATCGACTGTGAATTATTTTTTGACTAAATAAATACACACGGTTTATTTTAAAAATTAAATGCCAGTCGTAAATCCGTAGCGCAGCGTGGGGGACATACATTGTCCCGGAAGATCCTCGTATCTCAGGACATACATGCATTTGTTCTAAGAGACCGTTTTTTAGATTTGTTTTATTCATCAAAGTATTACTTGCTGCCGTTTCTCTTTCCGACTTCAACTGATTTTTGTAATGAAGCGTAAAATATTTAATAAAAATTTACTAATTTTACTTTTTGTAAGTAATAATCTTGTTTACAAGTAACAATTTTATTCTTGACACTCTTGATTTTCCTTCATTACTTGTGATAATTCTTTTAATGCAGTTGAATTATAAATTTTAAGTATTAGCAATTGTAAAATAAATTGAAAAGGATTTATTAAATTTAATTCATGTTATAAATCAGTTAATATTAACGTTACAAAAGGCATAAATAAAAATATCTAGTAGTCTAATTTTTTACTTAGCATAGATTAACATAAAATACTATGTATACTAATATTTACTTATCTACTAAATCAAAGTCTTTGTATTCAATTTTATTAAATGATAAAAGTTTTTCTAATATGAAAGTTTATTTTTATCAAAGTAAAATTTAAATATTTTATACTTCTCTTTTTATTGATAAGGATTTTTTACTTAATAAATAAAAATTAATTGTCATATATAACAAATTTACAAAGTATTCTTTAAAAATCAAACTTTAAATTTTCAAAACAATAAGTTGATTAAAATTTTATTGAAATTTTGTACTAATACATTTCTAATTTTTTTAAATATTTGAAAAGAGAATAAAATTTCCTTACAAACGTTTACTTAATATTTTCTTGTTTTTACAGTATATTATATTAAATATATAAGAGAATATAAAATTAATTGATATAGTTTATTTTTCTAAAAAGTATTATATTTCGATGAAATATAATGAATATTTCCAGTGAAATACGGATATAAAATATTATTAAACATAATAGTTTGGAATAAATAAAAGTTCAAAGTTTCCAGTGACTTTATTAAGATAAAAAAAATTTATCCGAATACATATATATATACATATATATATATGCTTGGTCACTTTCTAAAATAAAGTTTCTATCAAACTTTAAAGGAGAGTAACATGCGTCTGTCCAATTGTATCGATTGATAGATATGTGGTCAATTAATATAAAAAAATAGTTATAAATTGATGACTATAATGTAAATAACTGTTGTACGTGAGGTCATGAATTAAAAGTGGCAAATTTTATATTTGCAAAGAATACCTGTATCATATTAAGTTCTTTATAAATATTATTACATATAAGATTTTATAGTAACGAACATAGAACTATAGGTTATAATTTATTGCATATTGTAATCCAAGATATTAAAATATTTTTAAATAAAAAACCTTTTGGAAACATATTCAGTATATATGTATGTTAGAAAAAAATTATTCGAATTATAATTTTTGTGTAAATAATAAAAGTTTATCTACTATTAGTATATATAAAGTATAGATAAAGTATATATAAAGTTTTTTTTTTAATATTTATATAATAATTATAAATAAATAAAATACATCTAGTTAATTAATTATATTGTTATTAACAACAAAGTTTTTGATAATAAAAATGAAATTGAAATAAGATATAAATTGCAAAGTAGAAAGTAGAATACAAAATAAAAAATAAAAAAAATACATAAAATTATTATTTAATTATTAATAATCATTAAAAATGTACGAGAAAAATGAACAATCCTAAAAAAATAAAAATGAATATTTGAAAAGGAAGAAGCAAGAAACACTTTCAATTAAAGAATTTCATACAGGTATTCAACATTCCGTTGAGAAGAAGCCAATGACAATATATAATGAATAATTATTTATTCCGATGAAAGTTAATATAATTAAATGTAATTGTTAAGTATTCTTGAAACATAAAAGGAGTAGACTGTCATTCCCGTTTCATTGACCCAATAGTGCCTCACTTGAATCCGAGATTTATTCACTAAAGAACAGGAAGAATAAGATGGATATGAGTCCTCTCCTATCGCTAATGTTAAGTTGACTATTTAATTATTCTGTATTATTGGCAACTTCTGATTTAGTGTAAAAATATGTACATTTTAAATAAATTTTATAAAAGCCAAAATATATCTGATAATCAAATAACAGATTATCCAATTGCATTTCTAGTTGCATCCTGTTAGCTAATTGGTTTTCTTGTTCTCTAATTGTTTTCTTTAACTTTTCTTGCTCTCAGTTAAATACATATATAACAAGTTGGGCTGATATTGGCAGAAATGAACAAATGAAATCCATAATAAATCATTATGAAGGCACAATAAAATTAGCTTATTAGCTTTCTTATATTGTTTTGAACATTAATGATTAATATCAATAATTTTATAAATCCAATTTAATATTATACATCTTTTTATGTTATACACTAATAAAATTTATATTATACTTTATTGAAAGTATTATATTTTTATATTATACATTAATTAAAAGTTTATGTAAAAGCTTTTGCAATATAATAGAATATTCATTAGAAGAAAATATTTTTTTAATCTCGCATTTTCAATTGTAAATGAATATCGACCCTCGTCTATGTCATTAATAAAAAATTTATTCTTGAAGATCGTTAAAATTATCTAACAATGGTAAAACCTGAAGATTTAAGAATTTCTCTTTTATCTGATTAAATTAAAAAAAATAATTATTCAATTATTATTTTATAATGTTTTTAAATTATTTTACTTCTCGATTCATCTATATATATATATATATATATATATATATATATTTTAATATAGTACACTGACTAATTAAATTATCTTTAACGATATCTTTAACTTTGACAAAATATAATTTAATTTACTACACAGTATAGATTGTGTTTTATAATAACATTCTATAAACCAATAGCAAATTGGTATTACTGTTTTTTAAAGAATACTTATTGATAAATCCATGAAATATAATTATAAATCATAAAGTACAAATAAAGAATAATATGAAATATTATTAATGAATACAAGTGGAAAAGACAATTATTATAATATTTAATGGATAATTATAAAAATATTTAAAAACTAATAATTTAGTAATAATTGCAATCACAATATTATACACCTTTTGGAAACTTCCAAATATAACTAAAAAAATAAATACACTACTTTGTTACATAAAAAGATAAAAAGATAAAATACTATAAAAGATCAAGTTTATTTAAAGAAATACAATAAATGAAAAAAGATTCCAATTTTATTTTAAGACTCAATTAATTATGAATAAAACAATTTTAAAATTAATATTTGCCTTTTATTACATTTATATTTCTCCGCATTTTTAAATATTTCATAAATGAATGCGTATATATAATAATTTTATAATTCAAATTACTTTAGGAAATTTAAAATATATTTTCCTGATTTTTTTTAATAAACTTTTAGATATAATTTTTAGTTTATTTAATTTGGATTTATAATTTATTGTTACTTTTTTCATTTTCACTAATATAATAATACATTAATATATTATTTAAATTCTAAGTATAATGATGAAAATTTAATAATAGAATTGGTTTTTATATCTAATCTAACCTTCAATGTTTTTATGATATTTAAAGATCTTTAAATTAATCTGTAATTATTTGTCCAATAATTAAAGTTATTTGAATATTTTTATATAAGTTTTATAATTTTTATAAATATTAATTTCTATTTTGCATAAGAATCTTTAAAATTCTTGCATATTAAATGTTGTCTTTCATAGAAACTCACATAGATTTTTGTAAAATTCAATTAATTTTTATATTCTCATTTTTCATTTTGCCTATGGAAAAGCTATTTATTTGTGTAGTACATGTTTTATTCTGTATTAACCTGTTAAAATTTAATTTATTATTCTTTGATATACTATTAAAATTACTTAAACAGTCTACTATCATTAATTTTATTTCATTATTCTAAAAATTGTAAATATCGGTAGTTCTCTATTTAACAATTTTACAAATGTGTGTAGTCTGTCTTATTTTTATTTTCATATTAAACATGTTTGAAAATCACTATATTTTAGAAAACGGACTAGATTTTAGAACTAGACAATATTTTAGAAAACCTTGATTAATATTCTTTATTTAAACATTTCTAAATTGCTTGTTAATCTCGTTAAGTTAATATTTCTGAACAAATGAAAGTATATATTTTTATAACGTTACGTTCGCATAATTATTTAAAAAGTTTAAATATTATTGTTTTTAATTTCATAGATGTATTCTGTAATTATCAATATAATTAAAGATTTAAATAATGTTTCCTTTTACTTTTTATGTTTTGATCGCAACATTTAATTAATCATTAATCATTTTTATTGTTTTTTAGTACTTAAGATTTGAATCGTATTTATTATACTAGATTATGCGGTAGATAGCTAGATAATTATACTTTTTACATAATTATAATTTTTTTTTAAATATTTTTCTCAGTATAATGGAAATTTTATGTAAAGTTAAATTATAAAATTGTACTATCTAACATTTTTATATATAACTTTAGTTTATTAATAGTATTTGATAATGCTTTATAATTTATAAAAACTAACATAAAATTTTTCTAACCGGTTCTATTGAATTTTATTTCAATAATAGTATTAATGATAAATTGAATATTAAAAAAAATAAGAAAAAAACAAAAAACAAATATGCTTTAAGTTATTAATTTGATCATTTTTAAATTGTACGATGCTCATTTTATATAAAACGATATCGACTCAATTTTGATACTGTTCCTAATATTCTCTGAATTTTTAAAAATTATTAGCAAATACGACATCAATCGATATTGATAATTTGAACATTTAATATTCATATTTAACTACCACAAAATAATTTACTTTTATATAGCATACATGTTTCCGTTTGTTTTGTGCATCGAGAATTTTTTTTCGCTTTTTATTGCGAGACTTTTAACAGTTGATGATAGTAGGATGAATTTTATATTAATAAATACACAAAATAATTGAATTATTAGTAAATTGTATACAATTATTACATTAGATGTTTGACAGTAGATATAATGAATTCTTCACTTTTTAAATATTACATCTATTAAATATGGCAATTTAATTAAACTAAGTTAAAAAATAAAAGAGAAAACAAATTCTAGTACTCACTCTTAAATTGTGTAATTTTTGAAATATCTAAATTAAAGAATTAACATTATCGTATGAATTGATTACTATAATTTTATAAGAATCTTTTGCATGTTTCTTTAGATAATTGAGGAATAACTGAAGATCAAAATAATTAAAGAATCATATAAAATCGCTAGAGGCGCAAGAGCAAAGAGATTCATTTGCGTCTAGATAACTGTCATTAGCGCCTATTAATATCTTGGATCGCAATCTATAATCTGATTCGCGATATATTATAATGATGCGTTTTGACTTACACACGTACGCAATACTTTATTCTCTTCTCACAGCTTGGCTGCACTGGCTGCTGGATTTCATGTTCAAGTACCCGCGCGACCGTCACGTATAAATAATAATATGGTATTAATATATTGGCGAACTCTGCTTTATTCTCTCTTCCATTTTCTTACTCTCTCTCTTTGTCTCTCTCTCTCACTCTCTCTCTCTTTCTTTTTGTTTGTGTCCCTTTTGAACAAAAGGTAAAAATACGGCTATTATGTATTCTTCCACTCGAACGAAGATTGAAATGGATTTTTCAAGAGAGCCGATAACGAGCCTTACATTAATAAAGTGTACACGTGTAGCAGAGTGATCAAGGGGTACACCAAACTCGCGAGAAAAATGTGTAACGAGAGAGTTTCGATCCGACGAAGAATTACTTCTCCATGTGTACTTTATACAATATGGATATTAAAAGAATAAGTAATGGATAAACGGATTTTTAGTTTTAATACTAAAAGCCGTCTTCGCTTCAGTACTATTGATTAAAATTTGCACGATGATTGACATTTTTTTTCTTTTTTACTTTGTAATGAGAAAGTATAATATCAAAAACATCTATGATATAATTTTCTTGAATAATAATAGATCTGTGTTTCATATAATATAAAACTATAATTCATATAAAACTATTTTTCATATAAAACTACAATAAATGTTTGAAGTTTACGTATATCATTTTTTATACATTAGTTGAGTAATTTTAATTCGTTATATAGTAAAATACGTTTCTTAAATTCTTATTTTTAAGAATATAAGATAATTATATATAATATCTTTCAAATTTCATATTGAAAAATTAAAAAATACTATGCGTGCAATGCATTCATATAAATCTTAAATATAAAAAATGATTAAAATATTGAAGACTTAAAATATGTATTTATCGCTGTTCTTGCATTAAAATGAGAGAAACGCGACAGTTTATTAAACAAAATTTAATTTATAATACACAAAAAATTAAACAATTCAATCAACTAATTCTTATTTTTCACTGATAACTGTTGTGAATAGACGATAACAGATGTGAATTCATTGATCTTACCACTATATTATCTGTACAATGATATTGTATAGCACTTTCGTTTCCTTATCAACATTCTAACTATTTTTTTTAACGAAATAGTTTTGAAAAATATCTAATCTAAATACTTTTTTGCAACTGCGAATGTGTGCATAAGTGATAGTTACTGTTTGAATT
The DNA here is from genome assembly GCF_000503995.2 of Ceratosolen solmsi marchali. Lineage (NCBI taxonomy): Eukaryota > Metazoa > Arthropoda > Insecta > Hymenoptera > Agaonidae > Ceratosolen > Ceratosolen solmsi. The sequence goes on from NW_011948455.1 coordinate 150,388, forward strand.
AAAACTTTTAATAAACAGAATACTACTCTTAATATTTGTATATTATCATTGATATTCACTATACAACTATGAATATGTATTATAATTAAGATTTCATATGGCTTAATTTGCTTTAATCTATTCTCAAATAAAATGTTTTCGAGGCGATAAAAATTCAATATATCGTTGATACATACCAAAGTTATATAAAACAAATATGTGAATAAGGATTAATTTTAATAGAAAAAAAAGTTTCATTAATATCGAAGTTGTATATGATTATGAAAAAAATAAAATCTGTAAAATCTACAATTTTAACTTATCTCTTTTACATCTTTGTCTACACTTTTTGTAAATTGAATAGATATAAAGATAAACTGAACCGAATGTTGATTTCACACTTCTCTGAGAAAATATTAAATTATGTCCATTGCTAAATTATCTATATAAAAATTTTTAAATTTTAGAATTTTTTTCCATACTATTAATAAAAGTAATTTATTTCTTATATAACCCTGTAATATTAAGTTTTTTTCTAATTTTGGTACCAAATTTGATATTTATTGAGCCTATAATGTATATCTAATGTTTATTATTAATATTTTAATTATCTCCGTGGTTATAATTTTCATCAGCATTGTTATCATCATGTCCTATCAATGTAATATAAAAAACGATTTGATATTGCATCATAATATACAAAATATTTATTTTTTATGATATATTTATTATTGTTTATAGTAATCCAGTTGCATTTTTATTTTTCAAATAAAGTATGATATTTAAAGATTATGTTTAGTTTTAAACTGTTATAGTTATTGACTTATATTTTTGAATGAATTATAATAATTAAATATTAATAGCAATATATTATAATTATCCTATCAGAATTTTAACCGGAATCTATCGAAATTATTTATTCTCATAATATCTTCTAAATAAACTTTTCAATGTGAGCTGATTATAATATAATCGAATAAGAAAAATATTTTATAATCGCAAAGTAAATCTAACTATGATATATCAATCTAACAACAAAAATTATACTTTAACAAAGAAATGTGTTATTTAATAAATTAAATACAAAGAAATAAAGATTCTCATTTTTCACACGATATTCATCTATGTTTTATACTTTATCTATGTATTACTTACTATCTTATATAATTTTCAAATAAATAAACTTTGCATTCAGATAAAATATGTTTATATATTAATGATAAATGTATAATTAATTAATATTAATAATTCCAATTGTCAATTTTTTTTATCAATGTAATAAAAAAAACATAATTTATTTTAAAAGAAGTCATTCAGTTACATTTTTATTACTGTTTTTCAGTAAATATAGCTTTAAAAAATTTAAAGATATAAATACAAATTTTTTCTAATAAAAATTTCACCGAGATAAAAAAATTTTTTTTTCAAGTCTATATAGTATGATAAAATTACGTAATATTAACTCGATCCATATATATTAAATAAACCTTATGATCGAAACCTATAAATTTGAAAGAATAACCTAATCTTTTTATTTCTCATTGTGCAATTAAGAACAAAATGCATATATTAAAAAAGTTAACTATAAAATTATTCTGAAGAAGAATTATAGATAATTTCAAGAAACTTTGTAAATTTAATACAAGTATTCTGTATGCACAATTTATGTTATAAAACTAGTTTATATATATACATTAATATACATTATCGGATTTTTTCATAAAAAATAATTAAGACAAATTATAATATATTTTAAAACATAATAATGTATGTAATCAATAATAAATTGTGAATAATTGAATTAACAGTGTGTGTGCGAGAGCGAGTGAGAACAAAATAAGTGAATAAAAAAGAAAAAGAGAGAAACAGTGACGTACATTTTTAAGTCTATAAAATATAAATTTATAATTACGTAAATATATATATATATATATATATATATATATATATATATTAATCTGACATACATATTTCACTTTCTGTAATATATTTTAGAAAATGATTCTTTTTAATATTAAATTTCTTTATTGAATACTGAATAAATTCTCTATTGAATAATTAATAAGTTTTATATTAATTTACTACTTCTGAATTATTTAATGTATATTTATATCATGTTTACTAGGAATTTAGTATTAAAATTTTGAATAAGTTAAATAAAAAATATAGAAAAGATTTAAACAAATTTAACTACGAAGTTAAACAAGTTTTAAACAAGTTTTTAAAATTCATAAAGTCTATTAAAATATTTCAAAATGATTTATAAATACTTTTATAAATGCAAATAATACAAGCAATATTGACAAGATACCAATGTTACTAATTATTAATATTCAACTTTTTTTACTGTAAAAAGGAATATTTTTCATGTATTTTTATCAAAAATTACATTGTATTTATGAAAAAGTAATGTTTTTTTTTATATTTAAACGTGAATAAATTATTAAAATCATAATAAAATTTCAATATAAACCTAGAAGAAAATTTTTGAATACTTTTTAATAAATATTTTATATTATATATATAATATATCAGTTTGACGTAACAAATTTTGTTTTCAATAAACTGAAAAATATAGTATACCAAATTAAGCATGTTTCAATATGTGTTTTTGTAATAATCAGAACATTTAATAATTAAATTTTCACATATCATTATGAAATATTCTGAAAAACTTCAATATTTAATTTAATTATGAAAGAAATCCTGTTGCATAAATTTCATTTTTATCAAAGTATTTTATTATAAATCATAGTAATAATTAGACTATAAAAACAGAATCGAAAGAAAACCAAAGATGATTACATTTGTCATTGTCAAAAAAAATATTATTAATTCAGTAATCAAATTAGATGATATTTAAGAAGAATAAATGAAAGATATGTAAAAACAATTTAATCGTCAATTAATTGTTCGTAGAATCTGATATAATTTTATATTTGAAATCTAGGGAATTTTACTATAATGAATATTATTATACCAGTCGACAGGAAATGCTATAAAAACCACTAATTGCTAAAAATATATAGAAAAATGGTAACAAAGAAATTTTTTATTTATTTTTGGAAATAACAATTTTTTGAAAATACTAAAATTTATATTTGCAAATTTAATGCTATTTATAGATTATGTAATCATAGGTATTGTGTAAGACGCCTCTACTTAGAAAATTGTAATTTTCATAGGGGGCACCTCTGAACTAGAATTACTTTCTCTTTCTTTCTTTTCCTTCCGGCTCCTCTTTTTGGCACTATTAAGTCTTACATACACACGTACCCAGGCACACTATTTCTCTCTTCTCTCTCTTTCTCTCTTCTCTCTCTCTCTTTCTCTCTTCTCTCGCTTGCTCTTCTTTCTCTCTCTCTCTCTCTCTCTCTCTCTTGCACCTATTTTTCAAGTTGTTACAGCCTCCGCCGTATCTGCGGAGAGAAAAATAATAAACAAAAGGAGGTGAAGGATTTCAGAATCGACGAAACGCACTCCTTTTTTCCATTGAAAATAATGCATCATCGAGTTTTTGGTCGTCTTCCTACCGGCTATTAAAAAATCGTTTATTGACTTTGACTAATTTATTAGTTTCAAAAACAGTCTGTGAAAGGTAAGTATTAGATTTCCATTATAAAAATCCAGCTTTTTAAATATGTTCATAATTTTTTTATAATTGCATATATATATTTATTTATTTTGTATTCTTCTAAATTATTGGCTTGATGTATGAGCATGTGTTTATACTACAAATTTTATTACGTTTAAAAACGGTAAGTGAACAAAACTTGGAGGTTATACTCCAATTCAATACGGTAGTTGTTTGCAGAAACAATAAAAACAAATTGGAGTAGCTTTTCAAGATTATTCTTTAATTTACGAGGCATGGTGTTTTAAATTTTTTAATTATAAAATTATGTAATTTTTCATAACAATTATTATTTTTTAATATATTACGTTATGCGCGTTGCAATATTCATGCAATACATCGCAAGAAAAGAGAAAACAATAGTTATTTATAAACTATCAAATTTAATTAAAAATTTTTGAAAGTAATACAGAGCATATATTAAAATATTTTTATTTATTATTGTCTACAGACTTATTAGATCGCTTTTTACCATATTGTTGTAAGATTTATTTACACCTTTCAGGTTGTTTCAAAGATGATGGCCGGGCCGCCGAAGTCTAAACGTAACGTTGCCAGGAACTTTAAGAATCCACCACAACCTCATATGTGCATACAAGATTATATTTCAGTAAGCAATTGTTTATTTTGTTGTCTTTTGTTTTTACAATATTGAATACATAATATTAGAGTTTTTATTCTAGGGCTCTCCAATTCCATGTTATATCAATATTTTGTCTTGGGAAAAAGTTAATTTACCCGCTAATCCTTCTCAAATAATACCTATGCGGGGAGGAATGGAATTGAATCCTCCAAGAAGTCAAGATAAAAACACTCGAGTGTTTGCTGTTATTGCTAACCCTGAGGTTTTAAGAATACGAGGGAAAAATGCTAAAAACCAGAATGTTAGTTTTAAAATATTATTTATTATTATACTTATTATATTATATTTCATTTATAAAAAAAATGAATCTAAATTTAAAAAAAGAATGTATTTAATAAATTAACTATTCAGATCATTATTGTTTTTAGATTGTAATAATAAAATTGATAATTGTAATTGTAAAACAAATTTCTTAATTTTAATTAATTAATAACTGCAGAAATATAAACTTTAAATAGTAATAGTATCATATAAAAATAATAAATTTTCAATACAATTTTATACAACTTGATTCAAGAATAAAAATATTTTTGATTTATTATAACACATCGAAATGGATTCTAACATTGAAAATTGATGTGAACCTATAAATATAATATATCTTAAATGATATTTTATAGTGTCAAATATATTATAGGATCAATCCAATCTAATAGAAATGTTGTTAAATTTTGTGGAGTCCAAAAACAAAGGAGTAATCTTCAGTCGTATTTATTCTATTCTCAAAGATCGAGATATTACTGGGGAATTAAAAGAAGTATGGAATGTGATTCAGAAACAAGAAAATCAAATAGAAACTTGGATAGATGGTCAGCCACCTACTCTACAATATTCACAACATTTAGACCAACAGCAGCAACAACAGCAACAATTACAATTGCAACAATCACCACAACCAATACCTCAACAAATTCAACAGCAGCAACAACAGATTCAACAAGCTCAGCATATTATACAGAATTCCTATTTGATGTCTCAGCCTCCTCAGTATCGATCTAATGTACTTTTCAGTTCAGTATCCAATAACGAATGTTCGAACTATGATAGATACAACTATTCACAGCAGGGCCTAGTTCCAGTACATCAGAATGAGCAAGTTTACCAAGCCAATTCGATTATAACCCGTCCTTATAATAATAACAATGGCTCACGTATTGATTTGGATTGCTATAATTATCGTGAACGAGACAGATCATTTTCTCAACAATCAGTGTCTAAACAACAACTACCTCTTCCCCAACAGCAACAGCAAAATTGCCCTGCATACTCAGCTTCTCAATACCATTATCAATCAATACCAAGGCCAATGATGCATTTCATGAGTTCTAATGTGAATTCAAACTATACTGGACAGGTAAATTATTTTATTGGCACAAATTAAATTAATTTCAATAATTTATAACAAATTACGATGTATAAATAAATTAAAAATAATAATTTTATTATTTAATACAATATTTAAGTTTTAAATTATAAAAATAAAGTCCATATTATAAAAAAATTATCTTTAAATTTTATAAATAGTTTAACTAAGAATATGATTTTAAAAATAAAAATAAATATTTTATATTGTCTTTAATTTTTATATATTTTTCTTGAAGAGTGTAATAATCTTATAATGTAATTTTAAAAAATAAAATCAATTGATTGATTCGAGATTTTAATATAAATAAGTATAAATTCATAAAATAATTTTTTATTATTGAGTATTTAATTATTAAGGTTATTAAAATTATTTTTTAAATATTATAAATAGCATTTTAATAATTAGATAAATTACAAATTATTAGAAGTGCACTGTTAATACTCTATTAAATAAATTATTTATCTAGAGAAAACAAGTTGATTCATGAGGTTAATCGTCTTACAATTAAATATTTTAGTATAATCTATTATTGATGTATATTAGTTAATGTAGCTTTATTTACTTAAATGTTGCAAATATCCTAATGTAGTAGTCTGTTCTAAAAACTTTGAAATAACTTTAAAATTTGTTACCAAAAATATTTAATATTCCCAATAATGATGAAATAATTGTAATACTGATTTTACATATATTATTTATATATATTTTTACATATCTATAAATAAGAGATTAAATATTGAAACATTATTGAAATATTAAATTTAATATTGAAACAGATTATTCGAATTCTTTTATAAATTTGAAATTTGAATTTTAAATGTTTAATAGTTCTAATATATTAATAATTTAATTTTTTATATTTTAATTAGGATCTTTATATGATTTAAGAAATTTCCATTTCAATGCAGGCAAACCTAAAATTTCTAATTTTAAAGAAAACTATTTTTAAAGTTGACTTGAATATAATTTTTTTAATATTAACTAAATTATATTTAAGATGATATTGTGATTATTCAATTATTTTAAATAATCTAGATATTTTAGATGCAAAAAAAGCAATTATAGTCATGTTTATTTAACACTGTTTTTAATATTATTTTTAAATAGTTAAAAATTACATTCTGACATATATATATAATATATTTATTGATTTTTATTTAAAATATACATAATAAATGATTATTGTTTCAATTTTACAGCTTCTCTTTATATTTTTCAATACCTCTAATCTTGTAAATATTTTTATGTTTTATATTATAATGTAAATATTACTACAAAACCGTTTTTGGTTGCAGATGAATCCAATTATCACCAGCCATTTTTCAGACTATTTTATAATGCAACATCAACACATGTCATCTGGAATAGAACAGCGTCAAATGGAAAATCAAATACACGCTGAGGTTCATAGGATGCAGCACCAACAGCAACAAGAACAAATGCACTTGCAACCAAGTCACATTCAGCAGCCTATGCCACATTATCCAACCCACGGATTAAATATAGCTGGCAATCCTCCAATAAAAACCATTAAACGAGCTTTTAGTGTACCTAAACTTCAACATGTGGCGGGATCGCACAAAAATAGCTCTTGTAAAAGACAGAACAACTCACCTTCACATTCAAAACAGATGACTTCTACAGGTGGTCCTTATACTCAATTGTCTAGAGACAATAGTGCAGATAATGCTGTAAAGCCTAAATCTCCAGTTAAGGTAATAATTTATCTTTTATATTTTTACATTTATTATTTTATTAATTTTTTAATTTACCTGTATTTACTAATTATTTAATTATACATGAGTAATAAAATTTGTATCATATATGGAGTCTTTTAAAAATTTAATAGAATTCTAACAAATAAAATTTTTAAAACAGCCCTTACTTAAAAAATAAATATCTTTATTAATTCTTTTAGTAATTAATCATTAATTTTTTCAATTATTTGTATCAAAATGACATATTACTTATCTAATTGAAAAAATGAAAAATATCATTATTAATAAACATTTCATAAACTCATTTAAATTAATTTTAGTATTTAAATTTAGTTAAATTTAGTTTAATTAAATTTAGTATTTAAAAATTTTTTTCAATTAGCTTTATTTAAGCAGTAATATACATAAATAATCTAGATGTTAAAAATGAGTTATAACTGAAAATAATAATATGTAAAACTAAATAGAATAATAACAAAATAAATGACAATTTCAATTATAAAAGATATTGAAAGTAATCACTCAAACTAACAAAACATAAATTTTATTATTAAAAGTATTATACTATTGTCTATTGTTATATGCTTGATAATATATTATTTATAATTTTTATCATTTAAAGTGAAACATTAAAAAATATTTTATGTAAAATATGTAAAATGAAGTAATCACAAAGTACTTACGGAATATTGAAATATGTAGATTTTTATTAACTTGGCAATATTTAAAATTAAATTTAAAATACTGTATCTACAATATTTTATTAACAAGCATTGGAGTAGTTTCAAAATTTTTAAATTTATTTTTAACAACTTTTACTTTATTTAAATTAGATAGTACACATATTTTATTATGTATGCTTGTTTGGTGTATAATACTTACTATGTATTATTGTAATTTTTTAATTGAATAATTAGTAGATTTTTATTAATTTTACGTAAAAAATTTCTATTTATTAGGTTCTTCAGCGAGATCCAGTATTACAAAATAAACATAATGTATCTCAGTGTTCTGCAGAGAAAAATGTTAAAAGCTTAGAGAAAAATATAGATGAAAATTATGAAGCTTGTAAAGTTCAAATAACAGATCTTGATGAAGATAATTCGAAAAATAAAAATCATTCAGAAACAATAGATGAAATTACCTCTAAAGAAGCGGAGGCCTTAAATTATATTGCTTCTCCAAAAGAAACAAAAGACATGATAGAATATATTCAAGAAACTAAGACTTTAAATGTTGTAGATCCAACATTATGTAGTGAATCTCTTATTCGAGAATTGAAAGAGGTATGTCATCATCATAATGAAAAACAAAGGCCAGTAAAAACTGTTTTAAAGAGAAATAAGTCTTGTGCTAATGATGTTAAGGTAAAATTTTATTTTATACACACTACTATTTGTTAATAATAATAATACAAAATTTAATTGCTCTCGATAGCTAATAAAATGATAGGATATAGTATTTTATTTCAATTTCTAAATCTTGCTATAAATGCTTATTATATTTGATTATTTATATTATTTTACTATGTAGGTTTGGACGAAAGATATAAAAGGAACAAAAAATGGTATTAAAATTAATTTTGATCAAATAAATTCAAACAAAGTTGAATGGTTTCAAGATAGAAACACAGATGAACATTTGAAAGGAATACAACATAACTTGACAGAACTAGATGAGGGGTGGAATGTTAGAGTTAAGCATAAACCATCAGATAGTCAAAGACGAGCTCAGTCTACAGTTAATAGCATTATCAAAAGTGTATTTAAAATTCACCAAGGAAATCACTTAATTGGAGATGATGGAACTGGAAAAAAACAAAAATCCAATGGACAACTTAAAGTAAATGCCAAAATATCCCTGAATGAACAAGAAGAAATTACTCAAGGTTTGTATAAAAATTTCTAAAACATAAAAATTTGTAGTATTAATATATTCGTATATATATGCACATCATGCATGTAAGTATTAGTACATCAATAACAGTATTTAAATCTTTTGATATTTAAAAGTCTTTATATATTTATTTAATTAATATATTTAATTCCATTTCTTAAGACTACATGACTCAATTACTCCATTTTAAATTAAATAAAAAATTTCAGGGTATACGATTCTAAAAAAATCGGACGTTACAAAGATTGCAACGACGACTATGAATTCAACAGAAGTAGTAACAAATGAAATTGCACAGCTAACAATTCAAGACTGTAAAAATTCGACGGAAAAGAAGGCCGTTTTTTTATTATAAGCCTAGTTATAGTGTGTCATAAGAAAAACAGAAAAACATTTAACAGCCCGCTGATAATAATCGAAATAAAATCAGTGTATATAGATAAGTTTACTTATTAAGAAGATAATTTAAATTTAATTAATCGTGAAAGTAAATGAAGCAAAAACAGTGCGTAAAAAAGTAAACTGCAGATGACATAAACATTTTAAATAATTCGGCGAAAATACTGACGTAATATTTATCTTCGATATAATTTAATCGAAGATTATTTTTAAGATTTGCTAGCGAGGCTGTGAAACACGATTGATAAATTTCCTCTAAGGAAATAAAATATTAAAAATACAAACTATAAGTTTGACGAATGAGGAAAACAAAAAATAACTCAGTTCTCACTGCTTTTGAAGTAAGATGGTAAAGTCATATACTCTTACGCCATGGACTGATATTAACCTATTTTTTAAAACTAGTATGCTATAAAACAAATTCGTCAATTTTAATGTGACGAGAATGGTTCCGTAGGGACGCCCTTTTGACGTTCCTACGTTTAGTACGAACTATAATTATTTAGTATACTATCAAATAAAAAAAATGAATTCAAGTTGCTTATATACATAAATATTTAGATAACACAATACAAGTAATAGTAAAATATCAACACAAATGTTGAGAATAATACAAAAAACAATATCGGCAAATGTCAAAGGATAATAATTGTTACAAGATCTCATACTCTCTTTTGTATATTTATAAACATAGCTTTAAAGTTTTGAAGGCAGATATTTTCAAACATCAATGTATTATTTTCTTTGATTAGTTTGTCAAAACTTTATTCTATCTATTAAAAAATAATTAAATTAAATAATCGTTAATTTATCAAAATATTAACTTGATACAAAAGATAAAACGAAGATTTATTAAATTATTTCAACATAAGAAAAAATGGTTTAATATTAATAACAATATGATATAAATTCATATCAACTATAAGGACAAGGGACAAGTAACTGAATACAAAATAAAAAACATATATATAGTTTTATCTGTAACTAAGTGATTTCTTACGAATGCTAAGAACTATTGTGACTTAAAAATAATAATTTCACAATCATGGTGAATAACAACTAGATAAGTAATGTTAACATAACGAAATACTTCAAAAGAATAAAATTAACAATCAAAAGCGCTCATTAATAGACTAAAATTATAGGAATGCGTGTAGGAGGAAAATATTTATATAAGAATTAGGAGTTTTAGGTCTTTAAAAATAATAGAAAGTAATAAAACGTAAAATATTGAGTAATTCATCTATTTATTGAATTGGAGAAAAGTAAATAGATAAAGATAGTAATCGATTCTTAATATACATGTATCATGCATATTAGGATACTTTTATGTTTACTGTAACAATTTTTTTTATTGCAATAGTTATCTCATTAAAATAAATATAAAAATCTTTTATAAGAAATTAATCAATAAATTTGTGATTATATCCAATTATTCATAAATTTTAAAAAATATATGGTAAAAGACATATTTTAGATTTGCAATTTAAGAAAACATTTTCAGTTTATTGATACAGCACTTAAAAATAATTATTTAGTATATCAAGAATATTATTTTTACAACTATAACACCATTAAATGCAAAAAAGTTTTTTTTGCGATTAAAGGCGTAAAATTAAAATTTAAAATACATTTTAATGGTTTATTATTTATTTTTTCAAACTTACTATGAAAGTGTTTTTATGAAGGACTCCAATCTTAAAAATATGTTATTAAACAAGATTGAATACAATATTTTTTGAGACTTATCGACTTATGAAAATTCTGTATGTATTTATATTACTGTCATATTTCATATCCTTATAAAGTATTAATAACACAACTAGAAAAATCAGAGGTGGAAAATAATTGAACCTTAAAAATAAATTATAAATTATAAACAAAGTGATATTTCGCAACCATTGATTATTTTACAGTTTAAAGCTGTATAAAATTCAAATTACAATACAATAATAGAATTTTTATTTTTAAAGTATATCCACTATTAACTTTTAAGGTTCTTTCGATATTTGATATATGACAGTATAAAATATCTATAAGACGACAACAATAGATTAATAAATAAAATTTAATATAAAGTTGAATCATAAAATAATTTTAATAATTTTTATATACTCTAATTTAGCATACTCTTTTTATTGTTTTAAATAAAATAATTGCAGATATATTATCTATTAAAAATAAAAATTTGAATTTTATAGACTATAATTTTTAAATAAACGCTATTTTTAATTTTATGCTTAAGTTTTTGAGAACTTTATCCGAGGATTATTTTATGTATTTACGTATTTTTCTATATCTTAAATAGGAAACACCATTTCATTATTTTGTAAATTTGTTTTGTTTAATTTTTTTATATAGTTTATGAATATTACGTATACTATACATTTATGCTGGATTAAATATAATTAATTAACCAAAAGGGTTTATATATATCTCTTCTTCAAGTGTTCGTTATATCTCACTATATTTACGAAGCATTAACTTTTCTTATCAGTTTGCAATTATTGTGTCAACTATTCAATTTATTACAAATTACTTGTGCGACTTATATCTTTATACTACTTTTGCATTACTCTATATTGATCAGAAATTTTGTTTTAATCCTTTATACAAGAAACACAAGAAAAAATTGTTATACTAATATCAGGAAAACAATTGCTTACCTTAATTTTTATTCCTATTGCCTAGAAAGTAGTAGTTGTAAATAATAGGATTTGTCCCAGTATATTCAAATCAGCCGAATATTGCTATAAAACTATAAGTATTTGTTCATTAGAGTTTGCAAAATTCTTTTACATAAATTAAATATTTATAAAACTATTATTAAATTAAAGTATTATTAAATGAAATTTAATTATCTCAATCTTGTCTATTTCTCAAAATTTGACAAATTTGTTCATGGTAATCACAAAAGATCATCAATTAGTTAAGTAATTTAAAATCATAGAGGTAAATTATTGATAATAGCAAATGTTTATTTAAATTTATAAAATCATTGAATAGTGAGTCTTTTGTATCATAAAGTAATGGTCAAAAAAGTAACCATGGTAAATTTGTTTGATTTCATGCATTTTATGATTAAATGATTAATGACGTATTTGCATAAATTTGTATAGTCAAAAAAATTAAAAATCGTTTTCAATGTCTAAGCTCACTAGCCATTCTTCTCTTAAGATAATTTAAATTACAATATTTTATTAATTTCTTAATTTAAACATAATTATATATCAATTAATGAATTTATTAAGTAATTGTAATTATATACGTAAACGAAAGTAATATCGAGGGATTTTAGTAATTTAAACTTGAAAATTACAACATAAATAAAAAGCTTATGTTTTTATTTACTTTAAGAGTAAAATATAAAATAAGTGAAATCGGTGGGAAATACATTAAGTAGTTTCGTTGTGTATTCCAATGACCAAAATTAAAACGTTTTAATATTAAATATTATAATATATAGGATCTATATAACGTATAGGATTAAAGTGATAATTTTTTTGGAAAATAAATTTATAAATAAATTATAGTAGAAAAAAAACTGCAAGATACAGATTTTAATAATTTTTTGTACTAAATATCATATATAGGTTTAGAAATAGCAAAAAGTACGTGTGTGACAGTAGTCATTATTTAATTTTTGTTATCCGCTATGCTAATAATAATAAGAAATATTATTAAATACAATAAATTAATGATTAAATTATTAAATAAAAAAAGGAATGTTTAAATTTAATATTTGAATGATTATTAAAAATAATACATATATAATTTTTTTATTTACTTTAATTAATCTTGAAAATTATAAAATATGTTTGAAAATCCAATATTATATACAAATACCGTGTATCATTATTTTTATGAAATGTAGTGAGATTAATAAAAATGGTAAACAATGTTAATTCGTTACTAAAAACAAAGTATTAACTACAAATAAGTAAAAGTGTAAGTGTATTTAATTGAATATTTCTTATAATTATTTGAATTACACGTATACTATTTCGCATCATGTAACATTGTTCAAAATTCATTAATAAATTGGAAAATGGGGTAAATTATGAGGTCCAAAGAAAGTTAAATATTATTTGATGATTATTATATGTAAGAGAAAAACCAAAAAATCCGCTAATGATAAATGCGATTTCTACAAAAGTCATATAAAATTGAACATATATATTTTGTAACATAAATATATATTGTTAATGACAGGATGATATATTATATATTCTATACTAATACATAGTATAAGGAATTGTAAAGCATTTACATGCTGATCTCTGAATGACTACAAGGTGCAATGAAAATTCTTTCTATACTTCAGTTATTATTGTTAAAATACTATGCATTCAGTATTAACACTGCTGTACATTATTATTAATATAATTATTACTATAATTAATAATAATTGCTATTAATAAGATTTTATTTGAAACGTTCACAATCTGATACCTCTATATTCATGCATGCAAGCACGCATATTTATGCACGGTGTCATATAAGCATACATACATATATAAAAACTTGCCTATATATATATAACTAATAGCAATTATCCTTTGACTTAGCTGATTTTGCTATCTTTTGTTCGAAATCGCAAACTGAATTAATTTTAGATACTTAACCAATCGTTTATAAATATTTTAAAATAAAGAATCTTAACTACATACGATTATTTATATTTTTCTTTATACAAATTTTAATTGAAAGTCAAAATTGGTATCATTGTAATTTTCTCATTTTGTTCTCTGTGAATTTCAAATGTATTTATATTTTATTTAATTGTAAAATATTGTTAATTTTTCCATTTTAATCTTATATTTTGAATAAATTGACATTTTTATAGAATTTGTTAAAAACTTATTTATTATTATATGTTATTTTGAAACATTAAAAGAAATATTACTGTTAAAATATTAAGAGTAATATATTAAGAAATAAATAAATTTTTGTATAAAGATATTTTATCTTTCATTATTCATGGATGACTGATGATATTCAATAACATTTTCGAAATAAACTACCGTTAACAATTATAAGTAGCTTATTATACAAGTAGTAAATTAAAATTATTAATACATCTGAACAAATCTTTATTGAAATAAAACATTTTTATCTTAATATAAGTTAAAATGTAATTTATTATAAATTGATGTATTTTTGTTGTATATAATTTTTATGAATATATAAAACATTTTTTAGTTATCAAATAATTTGTTTAATACTACAATCTAGATATAAGTACAGTAATCATGTAATATATTAAAATTTATATACTAATATAGCATAGTATTTAGTTTTTACATTGTCACAAAATCGTATGATTTTTATTTTTAAGTTCATTCATTTTTATCTTCACTTTTATTCATATTAAATAATTGAATAATAAAAATGTGTTACTTGTTCGCTATATCAAAAAATATAAATATTTAAAATATAATTAAAAATTAGTAGGAAAGCGAAATCAATTTTGAAGTGAAACTTTTTGTATCAATGTACTGAAACGACTGAACTGAACATATGCAACTATAACAATAATTCATTGTTTTAAAGGTTTCATAAAATAATAGATAAATTTCAAATACCAAACTTTAATTTACTTTCAGAAAATGAAATCAGTATTTTATAAAATTTGCATTATATTCATTAAAAACTGTGTTAGTGAAATAATCTAATATCTGTTTCATATTTGATGGTTTTTATATTTAAAAATTTTCTTCAGCACATGAATAAACATTATGATAATAAAATTCTGACATATATATTGATTTTTAAAATATTTGGTAAACTAATACGATTAAATAAAAACAAAAATGTAAATACATTAATTTGGGACGTTTTAAAAATAAATTTATAGAAAAATAGTCATTTTACATAAATAATATGCAAAACAGTACAGTAATACGTTTGATGCAACATTGCTTATGTGATAATTAGCTGTATTTAAGAATACAAAATTATTTTTAAATATATTTATAAAAAATTCAATTTCAATACTTGTATTATATTTCGTGCAAATGACAATTTTTTAAATATTCATAATGAATATCTATGAAAAATGTAAGCACATATAATTTTTCAAAACAATTGTTTATAAAACGGTGTCTTTTAAATATATCTAAAAATGAAAGAATATTGCTGGTATCTCTGTAACGAATTAATATTTAGAACTTCAATTTGCGTATTTATGATTAGAAGAAATAGAAATATATACAAAATATACTTCAGCTATACATCATGACCGTTTATTAATTAAATTTTGAAATTTGAACTAACTAGTGCAGTTGCAATGGTAGATAAATAATCCAATTTTGAACTATATTTTAGTCTGATATATTAATTTAAATAATCAAGTAAATGTATTGAATGTTTGTGGAACCCTTTGCGATAAATTTATAAATAAATAATTATAAAAATAATTTCATCGTGATGTATATTATTTTGAGATAACTTTAATTATTTAAAAGATTATCATGTATGAATTATAATATTCTTTTTTTATTGGTTAATTGTAATATAGAATTTTCTATGTTCGTGTTTATAATACATTTACTAGCATTTTAAGCGTACAAAAATTTTTTTGGTAATCTCTTTATTAGTTAAAATCTATAATGCGAATTTTTCGAATTGCGCATAATTTCTAAATATTTAAAAAATAATTAAGTCGGACAAATTCATTAAACAGAACTTAAAATTATGAAATATTGGACATAGTGTAAAAGTTATATTCGATATCATTTGCTAATATAATTGAAGTAAAAACAGAAATTAAATGGAAAATTGACGCAATTACCATTTTTTATTTTTCGTTGCGCGTGTTGTTAAAATATATAATCATGATCAAGTTGCATGTAAGTCAAGATCTACAAACTCCAGAATGGGATGGAAATAGTGATCGATAACATATAAAGCAACACCAAGAAAAAATAACGGTATTCATTTCGGTGGATTAACTCTTTAATCTTGGTAATAAAAGAAGAGGTTAGACATTTTCGGTTTTAAGTTGCTTCAAGAACGATGCTTTTCTGTTCATTTGAGCCCTCATTAGTGCATATTTGTTTATGGGAATATTACTGCTGAATAGATACGGGACGCACTTTCACCGGGCGCAGAACTTTCTCTGTTTGCGTATCCCAGCGTATTAAGATACTCTCGCTTTCGCCGGGAATACGAAATCGTGTGTATTACGAGTGAGTGAAATCGAGTGTATGCTTCTCTGGGAATAGAGGAGTCAGTAGTGGTACTGCTGAAAAGAAAAGTGGGGTCAGAGTAAAAGTAGACGCACTATGTAAAAAGGAGTAGTTACAATTTGATAGTTGTAAGAATGATTCCGTGAAACACTGCAAAATCCGTTGGCTATTTAAAACTCGTCCACATATTTTTGTGTAATCAGAAAAATTATCAACTTTTCTAGTTATCGGTTTTTTTCATCAAATAATTCTAAATATCCATAAATACCTATATTGGAAATTATTTTTCGAGAAACATAAATGTAAATAAGCGATATTTGAATGGAAACAAAACAAGAAGGACCAAAGCAAGTAGTTATCGGTAATTAAGTATGCGCTTCAGGTAAACACTAAATAGACAATGATTTCTTGACAACGAGGCGCTTTTACGTGTATCATTTGCTGGAAAACCCGTTTTCCTTCTTTTGGCCTACACCAATCAGAGGCTTTGACCCCGAAAGGGCGAATCAACAGTTGTAGCCTTTCTCTGCAGGCGATCACGGCAATGCTTGTAAGAAGACTATGAGATCGTGTGGTTGTTGCAGATACGAGCTGAGAGTGGGACAGATCATGTCGTATGCATTTTTGAAGTATCGATAAACCCGTGCAGTTTCTGACATGGCGCTTTCTAACTTGGAAGATTATCAACAACCCGGGGGCAAGGGCACTAACCACGGTGAGATTTTTATTTATTTTTTGTTATAAATCGATTTCATTTTATGTGTCTTTTTTCACATGGAAGTGCTTATAAAGATTGAAATAAAAATAAAGTGTTATGACTTTTATTTATTCAATCATTCTCCTTTCTATCGTGTACGGGGAATCTCACTGCTTTAAAAGAGTGCAAATACTGAAGTAAAAATCTACTGAATAATAATTGCGATAACTGAATAATGATAATATAATTGCTTGATTCAATGAATAAAATTTTTTGCAACTCTTAAATTAGAAGTATGTTTCGAAAAGACTGGTTTCCGATATTGTTTTATTACAATAAAAATGCGTGAAGTAAAAAATTTAAGCTATAAAATCAACAGATAGATAGATCCGTGGATAGGCAAGATGATAGCGTTAGTTATAAGCAACTATAACCGTTGAAATAATTTGCAGCGAATGTTGTCAATTTTGCTAAAGTTTACTTAAATTAGATTCTGATATGCCAAAAGGTAAAGAGAAGAAAAAAAATAGAGATGAAAACGCTGTAACAACGGTATCAATTACTAGTTCATATAACTAACCATATCATTAGGGTGTTGAAAACTATACCACGAGTTCTCTTTCTTAATTTGAAAGCCTTATACTGACATGTGAAATAACATTTCATGTGCTAGAATCAGATATCCTCATGTGTTAAATACTACAATATCGATTTAAGAACAATAATGAAAATGTTAAATGTTTTTGAGTCATTATTTTGTGTATACGATTATTTTTATTGCTTTGTTGTAATTACGCTTTGCTTGATCAGTATGCCACAGTATTATGTGGAACGTAATTTATAAATATTTCGAATATGAAAAGTCTGTTTTTAACATTAACCACTCTAGTTTTAAATGGTAATTAAAGATAAATATTCTAGTTAATAATTTATATTAAAAAAACACTATCTGAAATAAATACACTTAATAATGTTTATTGAAATATTTATTAAAACCTTCTTCTAAATCTTAAAATAAGATAATATTTATTTATATAAAGAAAATTAAATTAATTTAAACCAGTATATATTTTTATTTTTGTATAATTTTAATTGATTTTCAAAAATTTTCTATATATATTGATCATTTTATTTATAAAAATAGTGTTCCCAGAAGATAATAAAAATAACAGAAAGAAAATATATACATGTAATGGCACTGTATTAATTATGTGTAATAAGAAATTAACTCATTTATTATTGACAGAACGTTATGAGATAATTACAAAATAAATGTGAAGAAATGGTGAATTTTTGTATCATAATATAATTTTTTTTGTGGATTGCTTCAAACTGAAATACGGGTAAATTAGTAAAATATCGTTTCTAAAAAATACACACTCTCAAGAAAAAAGCATGATTGAACATTTTTAACTTATCATAGTTTTCTCATTAAGATCCCAAAGTGGTTAGTTACATAATGAAAGGATGATAAAAATAATAAACCAAATACCTTACTCTAATAAAATTATAGATTTCGTACGTCCTTGAGCTCCAAAGAAAATGCTAGGTATGCCGATCTTTAGTATCCCTTCTGACCTCGGCTTACTTTTATGTTCGGATGCTCACTTTCTTTCTTTCTACTTATTCTGCGGTCTTTCGTAATGTGCTCTCACTTCTATTGTGATCATTGTTCTTTGTGCTCTCTATTCGTATAAATTGCTTCTTACGATAAGGAAGTCAAGGTCTTTGTGTCTAGAGTACATGAGGTAGACATCTAGCCGTAAGAATGTCTTGATCCACGTCAAGGACAGTTATTTACGACATGCACTCTGAAAACTGATTTATTTAGGAAATATTCTATCTTGTTAAAATTGAAGCACCTGACAGACATCGTTTTCTCTATATTATTTGCTTCTTCAAGTCAACTGATAGTGGACATAATAAAATGGAATTGGTATTGACAACAGTACCCAATATGTAAATTTCATTTTTTTTAGTTACATGCGATTTTTTCTTATTTTTCTTGATTCGTGTTTTTCATTATTAGGTAAGAGCTGGATATAGCTACAAGAATACATGTATTATAAGAAACCGGGTTCTTATAAACAGTTAAACGTTTATTATAACAGCTGAGGCTCTAGAGATTTAGAAACTTTAACTAGAGATACGCTTATGATCTGTGTTAAACTATGTGTTCTTAAACAATGTTCAAAAAGATAAAAATATAGCCAAAAAATAGAACGTTATAAAATATTTAGGTATCGAGAGTCGCGATGCATAAACATTGACAGCGATATGAGCACTAATGCAAATAGACAACAAGCACGACAATTTGATTATGAATAACTGTTTTTGAAGAAATAAATGGAACTATAATATTACTATAAACTATATAATTATAACTTCTATTATATTCGATTACCAATATTTTCTATATTTCTAAACGACTTTTATTTGACAATTGAAAAGATTTAACTAATTCACTTAAACCTTATGTTCCTTCTTATTTTTGTTTTACTATATAATAGTACTTACGATAGTAAAACTATTTAACATTATTAGCATTAAAGGTACAGTAACTGCCATTCAGTAGTTGCAGTCGTTTATTTTATATTAAACCAGTCTCTTTTAATTTGCATCAATATTCGAGTATCAATATTCATGTACAAGAAAAATAAACAGATCTAGTTTTTTAATTAAGTATGTGATTTTAAAGATCGGTTCCAATTTTAATTAATAATATTTTCAATAAATCATTTGAGTAAGATAACTGAAATGCGTATTACAGTAGTAGATGAAAGATTCGAGGTATTGCTAAAGGAAGGAGCCAATACTCCGGCGGACAGTGATGTTGAGACTCTTAAACTGCCCGACTATTTCGACCCAAAAATGTTTCGTCTTGGGCAACTAATTTTCCAAAATAATATCTTTACGATGATGATTGCTAAACTCTCTGGACTTCTCACTCTACTTGCAGTACCTTCAATTCTTGACATTCTCATCTTCACCAAGCAGAGCGGCACACCCTGTACGGCATTTCGTAGATACGTATCTACAATACTTCATACCTTTGTTTGGTATGATAAGGATCCCCTTAAGCAAGCCGAGTAAGTATCTAAATAAAAATCATTATTATTTATAATTCGGACACGATTTGAGTAATGTGTGACACAAATAAAAGATACAAGCTTTATGTAGAGATATTTTTTGGTAAGATGATACGCTTTAACTTTTACTATTGTTTTACACCTTTGTACTTTTGATCAACTAAAGCTATATAAAAATAAATATTATAATAAAAAATATTGATAAAAAATAATGATGAAAAACATAATAATTATGTTTCCACTATATAAAAATATAAAGCTATATAAAAATAAATATTATAATAAAAAATATTGATAAAAAATAATGATGAAAAACATAATAATTATGTTTCCACTGCTTAATAAATTTAAAAATCACACGTAAGATTTAAATACTCAAATAGTTTTCAATTTTCAAAAGAATCGATGCTGTGTCAAAAGGTGTGAAAAGGTATAGATATATATTATTTTGGCTTCTGAAATCTCTTACTTGCTAAAGAACTTCTACATAAATGTAGCAACAAAGCATAAGTAAATATTTATTATCCTATTTGGATCATATTTATTTTTGTATTCATTAAAAATTGTTATTATCTAATTAAATATATTTTTTAAAGTTTGTAAGAGTTTATTAACTGCATTAAAATTCTGATACATAAGATTCCATAAAAATTCTTCTTAACCATTACAATTCAGGAATCTCTAAATTAGTTTTAGTATCTTGGAATTTTGTAAATTTTGTATATCTGTAATTTAGTTAAATAAATATTAATTAAGAAATAATGTATTTTAATTTATTCTGAAGTTTATGGTAACTGAAATAAATCCTTCTCAATCTATTAATAATAGCATCAATATGCATCAAGAGTTCGATACACGTGAAATTTGCTTCATATACTTTTTAAATAATAAAATTCCGTCGATATGTAACGCTTGATAAAACATAAATTTGTGCATAACATAAATTGTTAGCCTATCATTCTATATTATTCCTGTGCAGATTTTTTAAGTCACTACATAACGTCCGCAAGAAACACTGTATTATATCGCAACGTAGTTCTCAGGCCGGGTTGCGTAGAATATCCCAACTAGACATGGCTCTTACGCAGTTCGGGTTTGTCGGTTTCACCCTCCTTAGTGGTGATCAACTTGGTGTCGTCGCAACTATCGATGAGCTCAATGGATTGGTACATTTCTGGCGGGTGATTGGTTATGTGTTGGGAATGGAAGACAAGTAAGCCTACTTCTTACTAAATTCTTCTTTTTTTCTTTTTGTGGAGTATAATGTTCACTTGGTAACATAAAAAATTTAAAAATCCACAAGACTTGTAAAAATTTAATACAATTTAAATAATTTTTTAAGTCGTTTAATTACAGACATTATTTAACACATAATTAAAATATTTTAATAACTTTTTGAACGTACAATATATTTACTTCAATTGTTAATTAGAATAATATATTGACATCAGTAAAAATAACGATTGTAACAATTTGCAATTTTTTTAGAATTTCATACGACAAGTCATAAAGTATGTAAAATATGAAATATATCTTAATGTTAATAAATATAAATGTATTTATATTAATAATAAATATATTAATATGAAATATAATTATTACTGTTAAATGAGTCAAATTATAAAAAAATTATTTTTATTATTTACAATGTAATTCTATGTAATAATAATTAAATTAATTTCTGAAATTGTTAAAATCCAAAGGTAAATAGAACATTAACTAAGTAAATACAAATTTAAATAAGTTTACTACTATAAGTTTATATTAATATAAACTTAGTATATTTGTTATTTTTGATAACTAAATGTTATAAATAAGTTGAACGTTTAGTATATTATCAAATATATCAATTTCATATATATCAAAAGGAAATGTTATACTTATAATTGTAATAATTTTTACGAAATGATAATATTAACATTTTTTAATATATGTTTTATGTATTTTAACAATTAAGGAACTTTTATGTGTGTAAATTTGCTTAGAGACTTTCTATATGTACGAATGTATGTATATATATATATATATATATATATATTTACATTAATATTAGGAAAATTAATTTTTATAGATATAATTTGTGTAATGGAAGCAGTATAGAGTGTCAAGCCCTTTGTAGGCGACTTCTTGATGATGTCTTTCTGCCTTATTTTTCAACAAAGAATAAAAAATTCGACTTAATGGGCCGCATACTTATAGAGGGTCTCTGGCCAGTAAATCCTTACTTAGATCCAAAAGCTTTTACTGCATTCACTTTTCATCTTGCAGTTTCATCGGCAACTAACAATAATCATTCTGTTGTCATCGGTAATATGTATATAATGCCCATTATACTTTGAACTCTTAATCTCCGAAACTTTAGAATTCTTTATTATGAAATGATTGATATAGCATATAAAAAAGATTAAGATTTAAATCTTATTAATTTTTTTGATTATATTAATTGAATGATTTATAATAATTATTTAATTATTTATATCATTTCAATTAAAACAAAATTAAACTAATGTAAATAAATATTTCTGATTATGATTGAATATATGAAAAATATTTATACTTTAAGTTATTAAAAAATAATTGAAAATAAAATTAATTAAGTTAACCGTGTAAATATAAAGTGAGAATAAAAATTTTAATTTTCAATATTATTTTCTAAGAAATTAAATATTTAACACAATTATCGTTTTACAGACACGTCGACAATGTCTTCATACAGCAGATTTATATTAAATCTGCAACTATTGGTACATAAATATCTTATGCCACCTACGTATTGGTGGTCAAAGTATTGCAGAACGTTTTTCAATGCTCTAATGAGACTGTCAATTTTCCTCACAGAGAATTTTCCTTTGTTGGCTTATAGAGTCTTCACAGAAAGAAAATCGCACATTAATATTTACAAATTCCATTATGAATGATTTCTAATACATGTATCTAGGATTATAATAAAAATTTAAATATCCAATGTAAAGAAAGAATAATATGCTCATTAACTATTTAAGGGCTATAAAGCAAAAGTAAGTAAATATATAAAAGATTTAAAAATTAGTAACTGTGAGGGTGTATTTTATTATTATTAAATTTTTTATAAATTACTTCTGCAAAATATGCATGTTTATAATTATTGTAGCTTATATATAGAAATTTTTTAGCAATTGTTAACAAAAATTTGTTGAAAAAAACTTCTGGAAATATAGAGTTTAATACTATGTAAATGCATATTTACTTTAACTCATTATTAGTTACAGACATAATACATATTGATCCATATTAATATAATGTTAATATCACCAGAATGTTGTAATATAATAAATGTTAAAGAAACATCTCTGTGAATCTAATGTTATTTCAGAAACTGTTATAATACTTGAATGAACCAATCCTTAATTCACTCGTTTCTGAATAATTGTATTTTTACATACAAATTATATCTTAGAAACTTAGTATTCGTTGTTAACACATTTAGAACATTAATTTAATTATTGCTAATTTAAAGTTTTTATTTATTAACATTAAGTTAAAATATATAAAAAAATCTTCTTAATATTATTCGGCATAGTCATTATTTATTTATATTATCAAAAGTTTATTTACAACTTTCTTATTGTTGTTTTTATTATTAAATTTATTAGACTCTTAATTTATTCAAGTAATAAACTTTTTTATTGAAAAATGTTGGAAGATTAATTTTTAAGATAATTTTACAAGATAATTTAGTAAATAATAATTTAACACTATTTATATAACTTGAAATATTACCAAAGATGAATCGTATTTGTAAAATGAAATTTAAAATTTTCATTTTTATGTTTCTCAGGAAGATAAAAGATCATATAATTTTTTAGTAACTGTCTACATTATTTTTAATATATAACGATAGAAGACATATTTTTTATTTTATTATTTTATAAATAAAATAAAATGTATTTTTTTATATTAATATCAATTTATAATGTTATACTATTATTATGTTATACTATATATTATAGTATATGGAATGTTTCAGAATTAATTTAGTTCCATCTTTCCGTACAGCAATGATAGAAGAATTTTAGATAAAAATATGCTTATTATTTTGTTATATTTTAATATGCATAAAATTTTATGATTATTTAACAAATTCATTTAACTTTGTTGAAGCTATAACATGTTTTATTTATTATAAATATACATAATAAAACGCATTTTCTATTACTTTAAGATTTATACTAGAACACTATTTCAGGGTATATGAATGTACTCATAGAAACAGTGTTAAACAATATTTATAAATGTAACGTTATCAATAATGTGTAGCCAATATGAAATTTAATATAATATATACAAATATATTTACTATATTTATTATCCAGTGTTTGAAGGCGTGTTTACTGATAAGTTTTTTCTTTTAAGCTTATTGTTAACAAATTTCAGTTTAAATATTGAAATAAAATATTTATAATACATCCGTACATATACATCCGTTTTAAACATGTATTAAAAAAATCTTGTATTTTTTAAATTAAATTTTAGCCTTCTTCATCTTTTCTCTATTTGTTTACACATTGTTTTTATTATTTTTATTACTAAAAATTGTCAATTCAAATATTTGATATATTTATAGGATTTTATTTTTATTATTTTTACTCACTTTTTTTTAGAATTTAGAAATATATTTTTGTATATTTAGAAATATATTTTTTGTATATTTAGAAATATATTTTTTTATATTAGAAATATATTATTTTTATATTTATATCGATTTATAATTAACTAATTTCGAAATCTATGTACTTTGGAATTTAAATCCAAAATTTAAATCTCGTTAATGTTGACTTCAATTTCTTAATAGCATTTATTGCCTTAATACTGTTTGAAATTTTACTTTTGCCATTTAATAGGATTAAAATAAATATGTTCACTTACTAAAAACATAAGAAAACAGTTTGTTCAATAAATGAAATAAAATTGTAGTTTGATTTTATCTCGAGATATATATTAAGAATAATTAAATTAAAATTACATCTTTCTTTTATAATCGTACTATAATTTACATTTTATATTTGCAAATTAATTATTTGCATAATAAATTATAAATGAAATGTTTATATAATGATTTGTAAGAAAAATAAAATTAGAAATTGCTCTTTTTCACGTGTTGTTTTATTACTTGTGTTAATAAACTATATGTATCTACATAAAAATATTACGTAAATAACATTTGTTATGAAAGATTTAAAATTCGTAGATAAAAATTCGAATAAAATATAAATTAATTTTTTAATAAATAATGTTTTAGTTTGAGTTCAAACTAATAAAATTAAACTATTTACCTTTTTCGATAAAATAATTAAATATATATAATTTGCATTCGATTTTTAATAAATTTCTACTTAAGATACAATTTCATTTGAATGAAAATAGATTATAATTAAAAACTAACTTAATTATATAAACGTATAAAATGTAAGAAATAAATAACTGAAAGAGAAATTTATTTTATGGAACAACAAAACTTTTTCTTATAAAATATAAGTTTATTCTAAAAGATATTGCACAAAATTTGTCGATAAATATGAATGTCGATAAATATGTAATTGCATATAATAATAATTTTTATTATTATTTACGTTTACTATAATTATTCACTATTATATTCATATTTCGATTATCAGGTAACGTATTTTTTCACATTTTTTAGTTGACTGTAAATTTACATTGAAATTTGTAAATGATATTTGTTTTATTTGTGTACTATTTATTCATATGCTTGAATGATATGTAGCCATAATTTTCTATCGATATATAATATGATATACTAATTTGTAGATCATATTATATATGGATATATAATTATGGCTACTGATTTATAGATACTTTTTTTGAAAAATTTGATTTCTAATTAAATTTTTTAAATAAAATTTAAAACTTTATAATAATTTGCTTAATTGAACAGGTCATCAATTAATCTATGTAAAATATCTTCTTAAATAAATATTTCTATATTTTTTTATTTTGATAAGAATAGAAGTGGAATTATTTTAAACCAAATGATTACTCAAATGTATTTTTTAATTTTATATTTAATTTCTTTATAACTTTGAAATACTGTAATTAAAATATATAAATAAAATCAATTCTAGATTTACTACATGGTACTTTTAATTATTTCTAAATTGATATAAATTCTCATTTTTTATGTGAAGAATATTTATTTTCAGTTTGTAACTTATCCTCTTTATTATTTAATTTGTACTGAAGTACTGATTATGACAGGATTTGTAATACTCATTGACAGATAGTATTGACCTAAAATAGAATAAAAATTCTATTTCGTTTATTTACAAAATTTAATTTGTTGTATTATTTATTAAAAATATTATCCAAAAACATTGTAACCTGCCATAAAAATTTGTTTTCAGAAATTTATTATACTTAATTTTGACAGATGAGCTTGGTCCTTCAAGCGAAAAATTCTATTAATAAACAAAACAACTTAAAGAAAATATATTACGTGGATATACTAAATAATATTATTTATTTAAACGATGAATTTTCGAAACAATTTTAGAGCATAAAATAGTAAATTAAAGCATTGTAAAAACTAAAATTTAAATTGTTTAATTATTTAAAAATAATTGCAGTTTTTAATTTGTAATATGTAATATACCTCAAATATTGAATTTAGAATATTTTATGTTTTGAAATATTAGATTTCAAGAAAAATCTTTTAATCTCACTGAGACTATTATTTTATTATTTATAGATAATAAGGAAAGACATACATGAAGTTTGTCTATCAAATTTTATATACAAATAGTACTTAGTGGAACTCATTTAATATAACAATTGTACATATACTGTACAATAATTTTTAATAAATGATACAATTTTACTCTGAACAATAATAAATAAACAATAAATTATATTATGTTTTAAATACCCGTGTAATCATTATTATTTACAATTTCGTATTCTCAATAACTGTATGATTAAACGAATTATTATTTATAAACTATAAAATTATTATTTAGTATTTAAAATGGAATTTTTAATATATTTAAACAGATTGTAAATTATTTTTTGTAATTACATGTCTTATAAAAATATTGTTGATTAAAAAAGAGTTAATTAATAGGAACAAATAAATTATACTTTTAAACTTATCGTTTTATTAAATTTGTTTATAAATATTTTTATTCTATCTTGTTTCGATCGGTAGTTTCAAATGATCTTTTATGCAATCAAACGTTAAAAAATAAATATTATTTAAGCGCACATTTAAAAATTTTATGTCATCTTCATAATAGCAAACATTAAATATTTGAAAAACCTAATATTATTTTACTACAAAATATCTAATTACTTATTTAAATTGTTTTTTAAATGTTATAATCTATTAAAAATATGTTTTATTGAATCATAATCTGTTAAAAGTTAAAATTGAATAATCTAATAACTTATATTACAACATTATAGATATCGATATGTATTTTAGAGAGAAGATTGCATAATAAAGAATTTTTAATTTTTGAATTCCTTAAAAAATTACATCTAAATGTTAAAGTATAAGTTTATGCGTTATATTATTTATAAGTGTATAATTTTGAAGCCTACGGTTATACAGTATTTTATTTACAAATTAAAAACCTATAATTTTGACTAAAATTCGGATTATAAAAAGAACATAATTTTATTATATAATTATTTAAATTTTATTTAGTTTTATTACATTTAGATATAAGTTATCATGTTATTAAGTCTTTGAAAGAGAAAAAAAAAAGAAGAGGGAGGGGAGTAGTAGGAATTCGTGATAATTATCGAAACAATAAAATGAGAAATTGAATGATTAGTTCAGATGAGTGTACGCCTGTACTGTTATCTTTTATAGGTAAAAGGTGATAAATTAAGCCAGCATTTCTGAATCATCTGCATGACCTACCAGAGCCTATCCTTGAAATTCAATTCAGTTTACAAAAACTGCTCAAGGTATTATAGAAATATTAAAACTTTCTCTTCTTTTAGCCAGTAGACCTTGAAAACATTATACCAATTGTCAAACTTATGATGACATTATTAGAATGTGAAAATTCTCTGCATTATGTAAGATTTTGGCACAATAAGATGAATATTTAATTACTAGTAGTTGTTTTCAAATTTGTTAAATATTACATTTTAGATTTTAATGAATTGTGTGGCTGTATACTTGCATTTGCAACAAATTAAATTCGAAGCTCACTGAATGGGTAAAAAGTATTTTTCAAACATATTTAATTATTTCACATTATATATGTTTAATGCTTTAAGCACTCAATATATATAAATATACCTGAACCTTCCTTTGTATTTAGTAAGCCAAAATATTTATTTAAAAAATATATAAAAGGAAAAAATTAAAAATAAGAATAAACTGTATGTATTTTATTTTAAAAATATGTTAAACCTACAATTTTAATTATAAACATAAAGTTATTGGTAATTTTTAATTTTGTTTTATTAAATTGTTTATTGAACATAAGCATTATTAACGGAAATGACGAAAAGAAAGCATTAATTTATAGTGAACCAATGATTACATATTGTACATAAGTATAGTATAATTTAATAGTATAATTTAGTTGTAATAGTATTGTAATAGTATTGTAATAGTAAGTTTAATAGTATAATTTATTTGTAATATGCAAAATTTCTAATTTTTTATAGCTAAAAAATGTACTTCGCCTCTAAATTGATTATATTAACTTTGTGATGATATAATTTTTAATAAAACATCTATAATTAAATTTGGAAAGATAATTATGTTATCAAAAATTATTAATATGTTAATACTTTATAAAGAACTATTATTTAATCATAAATTCATTTAATTTTAAAAATAATATTTTGTCATTGTGATAATAATAATTGTTTTTTTCTGCAATTTTGCAAATTTACTCAAATCAAATTTTTAAAATAAATTAATTTATTGATGTTTCAGCAGTACGTAGAAAATAATATATATATATATATATATATATAGCCTATTATTATATGAATTTTCGGTTGGAAACTTCAACATAAGATAGATTTAATAGAAATTGCAGAATGCAATTATTGCAAGATCACATATGTCTATTTATAAAATTTTTTGGTAGCAAGAATTAATTAATATATGTAATGTTTTGTATTCTAAATATACGGTAAAATATATTGTATTTCAACAAATTAAATTTATTACCTAGCATTTTTGTAGACAAATTAAAATAATTATTCTCCATAATTAAATTCAATTAAATACTAATTATACATGTAAGATAACATTATATAATTTACATATTATACGTTACATAATTACTAATTAAATTAAAGAATAATCTTAATATTAATTATATGATTTTATAATATTTTATGCCTATATTTATATATATATATATATATATATATATATATATATATTAATATATATATATAAAATTCGTTATAATGTTACTATGTAATTTATAGTTGATTACATATAATTTATTAACATTAATAGCAATAAAATCATTTATAAAATTAGTTTTTTCATTTTGAAAATGAATTTCAATTTTTGTGATAAACATTTATGTTAACGCTCTGAATGTGAAACATATTATTAACTATCTTTTCCTATATTATTTTCTTCTCTCTTGAATTTATTGTGATATAGTCATTTATCAAATTGAAGATTATACATATAAATCATGTATTGATATTAATAAATGTCATGTCCATTCTTGTTTACCATTTTATTTGCGATATAGACTGACAACTGCTATGTAAATCAAATCTACTAAAAAGTAATTATTAACGGGATTTTTACTTCGACACAAATATATTATAGAAAACTCATTCAAGGTGTTGTATTGCACAAAGAAAAAAATTGCAACAAAATTATAAACGATAATACAGAGATATATTTTTTATTTTATTCATAAGGCTGTATAATTTAAATTTATTTTAAATATTTCTACTTAAATCGAGTATTTTTGCTTATTCAATATTATATCAGTTTCATTAATATATCTAATTTACAATTGTTACTATCAATTATAATGTAAAAATATTTAAATAAAAGTAATAAAATTAAATAAATAGGAATTCATAAGGATAGTTTATGTTCAAAAATAATAACATCAATAATCACAATAAGAATATTAATAATTATATTTAAAAGCATAAAAAATAGTATGATTAGTAATAATTGTAATTAATTGGATTTATAAAATATATTTTTTATTTTTAATTTTACAACATAATATAGAACTAAGAGCAGACTATTCAATTAAAAAATAGCCATAAAATATATTACGTGAAAAACGGAATAATTTAATAATTTTTTAATTATTAGTACTATTATTTAAAACTTGCAAAAATAAATTAAGTATTTGTACAAAATTATTGTAATTATATAAATTTAAAGTATGTTATATCTTTTGTTGAATAAATCTTTGTTTATTCATGATAAAGTTAATTAAAAAAATTTAATATTTTTGTTCTTTTTTGTATAATATTATATACCTTACATTATATATTTTATATTCTACATTATATTTTTTATCTTATATTTTATATTTTTATATAATATTAATATAATGTTTTGTAAATTATCATGAAGTATTCAATATATAAAACTATAATAGAACGTGTAAAGCCTATTTAATTAATTTGATTATAATAATTCATTTATTAATACATAATAATATATTTTTAATTATGTGTATATAATGAAGAATGTAAATTTATTTTGTAGGTTCTTATAATTTCACATTATAAAATTTAAAAAAATTTGTATATCATCTTTATTATATCTGTTTTTACTAAATCATTTGTCAATGATAGTTTAGAAGCTATTATTGAAATACACATTTAATTAATATAATAAATTTACAGTGAACTACATAACAAAAGCAAAAATAAATTAATATATATACATAATTAGATATTATGATTATGATTATGATTTTGAGTTATAATATATTCTATCATATTATAAAAAATATTTAAGTAAAATAAAAAAAATATAAAATACATTGTTATTTAAAAATTATTGAGTATTTGAAATAATTATTGAATATCGAATAAATTACAAAAAATTGAAAAAATTCAAGTTCAAATAATCATATTTTAATCGATTAAATAAAACATTAATATAAATTGTTTATTTTTATTTTTATATTTCTTTGAATTCCAGAACTAATGTATTTGTAATTTGTGTGCCAAAATAGTACTATAACATAATGCATTATACGATTCATTTTTTAAATTTAATTGTTTTTTTAAAAGAAGTGTAAAAAATTAAATGCTTTGAAAACTTATAAAAGTAATGTTAAGTTAAATATATAATTAAATAAAATGGAAGTTGTAAGTCAATATTCATAACATTAATTGACTAAATTTGGTATAAATACTTTAATTTTAATATGATACGTATCAATAGTTAAACTCGCATTTTGCCAATTTAATGGTATATTCAATAATATATTTCGAATATTAATAATTTTCCATTGATGACATTTGTATGCGTGATTGACGTTTGAATGTAGATTTTTTCTCTAGTTTGGTAAAATTTTTGAGGTTTCTTCATACTCTTATCTAACCCATCCTTGGTTATTGGGACAAGGAATAGCGCCGAATATATGAAACCCCTCGTACGTGCATGCGCATAGAGATTGAGCGAGATGCGAAAGAGCCGTTATAAGTCAAAGTTAGGTTAGTGAATAGAAGCGCAGGCGCGGTTCGAGAGATTTTGCGCCGGTACTGCCCCTTCTACCCAGCTTTTGAGGGGACGGTCGAGGTCTCGAGGAGTCGGCGCCGTCGAGAAGTGTTAAGAAGTCGCAGTGACTTATCAGCCGCCGTCTTTAGTTTTTGTGTGTGCATTATTTCGTAGTAGTCATCACACAGCTATTAGTGCTGTCGTTGTTGCCGTCTTTTATTGGCCGTTTGCCATCAAATTTAAATCATTGTTTTGAGTCTCATAGCATGAGCCCATCGGTCTCGCTTCTCAATCGCTATAAATATATCGCAGAGAAACAGCAAAAGCAACTACAACTGTACGCTTACGAGCTCGCCACCTACGGCTACCGTTAGTACAACGTCAATCGTTGACAAAGGTCGAAACTCAGGATGAACAGTTCCTGACTTCCGTCATTACTCAGCCTCTTGTCGTTTCGCAGTACCAACTTTTTGCCGCCTTCATTCCGTTTCCCATATATTCTATTTATTTATAGCAGCCGTGGTATCAGCCACTTGTGTTCAAGAATGAGTTTCACGAGTAAGCCGGTGCCCCTTACCAACACCTGCGAGACGCTTTTGAGCAAATGTGAGATTCCGATCATCGACCTTGCGCACATGGGTAAGTACAAACATCGTTTAGACAAATTCACCAGTAACAATGACAATTAGATTAATAAACAATGTATTGAAGAAGCACAACGATGAATTGAAATCTAAGGGAATTTTTTATCCGGCCTACTTCGGATGGGGCGTCGTCGTACATTTGCGTGCCTCTTATTCAATCGTTACTTACATATTTTGCTTTTTTTTAATAGATATAAGCGTCTTTATATTAACCTGAATTTTGTGCCTATCTTTATCAATTCTTCAACTTGACAACTTGAAAAATGACAAATTATTCGACTTATTCAAGTAAACAATGCTTTCGATAATTCTAAAATAAACGGCCACCTGTCGAGTGCCTAAAAAAGGTAAAAAGACTTTTTAGTCCTCATGTATTTTTTATATTCATCAATATACTCACAGTCTTGTTTTTTTTCGCATCATTTTAAATAATTCCATTTCTACACGCCCACACATCTAACCATGCGGCCGAGAGCATGCACAGACGCCCAAAATATATTTTAAGTTTCTTATTAATTTATATAAGTACACGTTACATTATTATTACATTTTTGCATAGATAAATGTATATCAGTTCAATTATTTTGATGAAACGTACACTTTTTTAAAAAAAAAATGTGTGCGCTATGAAGTATTTGTAGTGCGAATTTTTTATTAACTGGTAGCATTTTATGCATACAAATTGTAAAAGCAATTGTATATTAGAGTTTATAAATAATTTCTATAAACTTCAATTAATTGAAAATAAAAAATAATATTATCGCTTACAAATTATACAGCAAATTAATTCAATCAATATTAAATAACAGTAATGCGAAAAATTATGGACAGAAAAAAGTGTTTATAGATAAACTTATAACTTTCTATAAAAAAATATCCCAAATTTTTGATACACTCTCAATTAAAAAATAAAATTTCTTAATTACCTAACACCGAATTGCAGGATTGTTAAATTATCTTTACTTCTCTTGAATATCTTATCTTTAATTCTCTTTCGCTTGACTTTGAATCTTCGTCACTTGGATGCAGAGAACACGAAACAGTAGTGTGAATAAACTTATTACGAAATCGAGCCGTATGCTGTCAACAATATCAGCGATAAAATCTGTGTGTATTTCATGTACTTGTGTGACACCGATATTAATAAATTGGAATGCTCTAAAAATTATAGAATTTTTCTCTGTTCTTCTTTGTTTTCCACGAGCATTTTCATATGCAGATTTGATAGGTTAGATATAATTAATTTAATAAATCTAAATGGAAAATAATAAAACTTTATTTAATTCAAATACTTTATTTTGAATGTATATTTACGGTATATAAATCAGCACTTGTACGCTTCTTGTTAAAAAATTTTTTAAAGTTTGATTCTTTTGGAAAGTTTACGAATTTAATAATATTGTTGAAATGATTAATAGTATAAATTTAATAAAAATAAATGATGATTGATTTTTTTTTTATTATTTTGTTCAATTTTTAAATTGAAAAATTATTTGAGTTTAGTACTTTAGACAAATAAAATTAATAAAGGTTAAAAATATTACTGAGCATTTGATTTAGTTTGAAAAGTAAAATATGATTTAATTACGTGAAATAATATTGTATTTAAAATAAATATTACATTTTTCAATCATATGTAAAACTAAGGTGATAATAAAACTTCTTTTTATGAAATAATTTTACATCAGTGAGCAGTTAGAAATCGCTGAAATGCAGCGTTTTTTTATAATTATGATATAAAACGATTCTGTGACTTGCTTTAATATTTTGAGACATAGTCCTAAGCTTCTTGATGATGTATTGATTGATTTATTCGAATATCATGAAAGTGATTTTATAGACAATGGTTCTAGTACCTACAGTTTCTCCTAGCAAGGGATAGTGGTCACTAATTAGTATATTTTACGAATATCTATTTGTCATATATAAGTTTAATTATGGGAGAGCAATAGCTTCGTTTTGTTTTCTTTTTTTGTAACACCTTACAGAAGTGATCTTAGCTAGTTTTTAGATGTATCGCATAGAAAATTATACATTTACCGATAAAAGTTACACCAGTACTTACACGCATAAGAACTAATTAAAAAATTTAAGAATAAAGAATAAATAAAAATTTGTTTAATATAAGATACTTTTTAACAGAAATTTCTAAATTTATGGTGTTAATAAAGAATCATCTATTATTCTGTAAAAATGATAGTAAATATAGAAAGAGGAAATTCATGAGTTTTAAATGACATTTTTCTACTACGAAGTTTGAAAGATATGAATAATTTTATGTATAATAATTTTAAAGTGAGTAGAAATATACATTGGTACAAATATCAAATTTTCGTTTCAAAATTAGATAAGTAACAGAGAAAAATATTTGTTTAATGGTGTATATATATGGCAAAGTTGGAATATGTATTGGTCTCGAATTGCTTTCCAGTTACTTGGACTAGTTAGTTTATTAATAGGCAAGCACTTTCTTTCTATAAAAACCTTTAAATATGAGACAAACAGCCATAAAATAGTTTGGCGATGATTAAATAAGATAAGATAAGTGATGAAGAAAGAAAGAGGAAAAGTGAAAAAGAACAAGCATGAAATATAAAAATATCTCATAATAAACATAACGCATATAAATATACGTTTCCCCGTTCACTCGAAGACAATGAACATTGCAATTCTGAAATATGTTTGCATGCCGATTGACTCAAAGGAGGTAGCTGTTATATTATATAAAATAGAAACACGTTGAAATCAATCTTCTTTCCTTTCTTTTTTTTCTTTCTTATTTCGTACATTATTTACCTTCACACTTTTTTCTTATTCTCAATCACTTTGCATGAGATATTTAATTATTCGTATGAGTGTAATTCGACAGAAATAATATTACGAGGGCTCTCGTGCACGAGTAGTTTGCGAAATCAACATCC
Organism: Ceratosolen solmsi marchali; assembly: GCF_000503995.2. Taxonomy (NCBI): domain Eukaryota; kingdom Metazoa; phylum Arthropoda; class Insecta; order Hymenoptera; family Agaonidae; genus Ceratosolen; species Ceratosolen solmsi. The sequence goes on from NW_011948455.1 coordinate 186,256, forward strand.
ATTTCAATTGATAAACTGTTTAACATATTTTTCGTGACTTATACCCATGATAATAGTTGATAGTCCTTATGTTTGTTTTTGTAATTTCTATAAATTGATACAGTTTGGATATCAGACAACTTGTAGGTATTACTTTAACGTCTTTGGTAATGTATTTATATTAAATTTGTAGAGGTTATACATCTTCAGGCTGTAGGGAGTGATTAATTCCTACATAAATATTCCTATGGTATCTTTACAGAGATTATAATTTTTATCTTATAAAGTACTCTTTCCTTAGTAAGTAAACTTTTCTTGGCGATATCGTGCATTGCTTTTGTGTGTCAATTTGTTTCTCTATTTGCTAGTAAACCCATTTTCCCTCACAAACACGATTATCGCTTTGAGCATTTACAGCATTATTTATATCTTAACGATTTAATATCATTAATTTATAATTTGTTCGTAATCAGAGCTGTATTTTTCATTCTGGACTCACATTTTCTCCCTTATGAACGTTCTGTATAAGAAACTTAATGAATAATTTATTCCTGTATAACACATAACTTTCATCTCTTATATAAAAATTAAGATGATTAATACGAATTATTTTAAATATTTCTCTTACAAGTCATGTTTATGTTTAATACTCTTCGTCATTAAATTTGTGGGTATAATTTAACTGTTTTGTGAAATTCATAAAGCTAAATTCATTAATATACAGTACGTTAAATGAATGTAATATCAAAACAAGTTTTCGATGTTGATAAATAAAAAAGGTAACAAAATTAGGTATTTAAAGTATATTTTAATACAAGTAATACGTAATTTAATTTAATACAAATTTAATACAAGTAATACGTGTTCATTTTCTATAGACTTTGTTACTTATTTTCCATATTTTTTATATTTATAAAACTTTAATTATTAATTATTACAAAGAATTTTAGTAATAATTATTCGAACTCATTACAATTGTTTGTAATTTTGTTAAAGAAATTACCAAGAGAACAGTTGGTTGTAGAGAATACTGGTTTAATGTTTAAATCCGTTTTCAATTTCCTTATAAGAGCGGTATCAGCCCTTTTAGCCACAGAGTATCTGTACATCGTTAATTCAATCGATCCTCTATCAATTATTAATTAAGAAAAATTCCTTCATAATCGTATTTATTTGCTTTTGAAATTGCTTGATTGCTCATTAGAAGATTCCGACAATATTATTATTAATAATTTCTTACTAAAGAATTAACAATGAAAATTGTACTGTGATTTCTATGCACAGAAACCTTAAAATAATCAGAACCTACATGAAATGTTATTTTATTTGATATATTCAGTTTCTGAAGACTTTATTTTATAATTTGATGTCGAACCTAAACATAAAAAAATTTGATAAATATAAAAATGAATTTATAAAAGTCAGCATTGACATTAAAGGATAATTTAAATTTATTTAATGTGAGTATTAATAATTCAATTACTCAATAATTGTTAATTAACGAATTCGAAGAATAAGAATATAGAATATAAGAAAACTTGTTAAATATTTCTTATTCAATAATTGATGAATACAAAAAAATTACAAACCTGTTTTTGATTTCAGAGTTTATTTTGAAGTTATAAATTACTAAAGCTATTTATTGAATAAATTAACTACGATTGTTTAGACTTGCGAGTTAATAAATACCTAACATTTCAGTTTAATAATGTTCAGTATATCATCATGGGTAGATGCAATTTGAATAATCAATATAATTAAATGATATTCAGCTGCAGTACATTCTAATGTATTACCAGCTACATTTATTCACGATCGCTTTTCCAATTTGGTTTTTGAACACACATAATATGTTTTTTATACATAATATACTAATAATAAATATTCATAAATTAAATATTTGTTTTTGGAGAGATTATTTTTGAACGATTTATATATTATAATTACTAATTATATTGCAAAATCGTACCTTTTTTATTTAAACTTAAGAAATATCTACACAAGTTTTGTTAATACATAAAGATAAAAGTAAAATTTTTGTATTACATGAATTTTTAATGTAGTGAGCTTTTCAAATAGTTGTTGATTTATTTGCTATTATATTTATTTTTATATTCATTTAGTCAATTATATTTAGAATTTTTTAGATACTTTGATACTAGTACGTATACTAGTAGCTTTTGGCTTCGTGCCTTCAAATAAATTAAGTGCCTTAAGTTTGTAAAGAATTTTAATCAAGTTCGCAATAATGATTGATTATTATACATTTTTTTGTATAAAAGTATTTAGCTATATTTTTCTTGTACTTTTGTCGTTTATCCTTTCAATATTCATATTTCGGAGAAGTGATGTTTTATTTTTATTTAATTTCATTGCAGTTTAACTTTTTTGAGGTTATAAATGTAAAACGAAGACTATTTGGTTCTCAAACATCACATATCTTACAAAGAATAAAATATTCGAAATTAATATAATGAGGCTTCGCGTCCGTACTAACCATCGTTCAATAAAAGATGTAAAATATGTTTAAAGATGTTTTGATTACTCTGCTTTACTCTGCTGAAATATATTATTAATGGATAAAGCTGATGGCAAGAATTTTCTATTTAGAGTACGCTTAATGAGCGAAAGAAAATAATTTGCAAATGAATTAACAGCATTTCTATTTTTACATTAACTGTTATAATTTTTACTATATAATGGTTTGTAACATAATATAAAGTTTTATAAAACAATTGCAAGACAATATTGTTCAAATTTTTTTCTTTTAATAAATATAACCATTATTCAATTATAGAACGATTGCACATTTTTAACATTGTTCAATTTATTAAAATAATTTCAAAATTTATTTGTAAAAGTAAAAATGGCACGTAAGTTATAATAATACTTTCCATTAATTTACTTAAGTATGTTTTTAATTATAAAACAGAATTAACCGAAGGGGGTTTTAAAAGATATTAGGAAGATAGGACCAAAAAAAGTAAAGGGTTTTGAGGGAAAACAAAAACAATATTTTACGATACTGACTTATCAAAAAAATAAGTATATCCTACTACTTTTTAGTACTTTTCAGATTACGTATACGTGTTTGATTGCACTTGTCTTTTTCAAATTTTACTTTAACTTTGTTTCGTTATTAACATGTTAAGTATAGGCTTTTTCCCATAAGCAATGGCCGCCTCATATCTCGCTATCTATTTGAGAAAGTTTTCAATTTCTAATGACACGAATAGAAAGACTTATGAATTAACTAATTATTTTAGGTGAAATGTGAAATCGAAAACATTGGCATTTATATTTTTACATTTTTACAAGTGTTTAGATAACAATGAGATACAAAATTTATTTTTATAGAAGCAGTAATGTTTTTAAAAGAAGTATTTAATAAATTAAGTACTTTTTTTAGATTCATAAAATTAGTGTATAAATGTAATGTAAATATTTTATAATTAGGTTTATTTTGTTTAAATAAACGGTAACAATTTTATTGAATAGAACACAGATTATCTAAATTTCAATAAATTTACAATAATCTCTAATGTTCTATTTCATTGCATACGTAATTTGTATAATAATTATATACATGTAATAACTGATAAATATAATTTTCTGAATATTTAATAATAATATATATTTATACGATTTATCCTGGCATAGAAACTCGGATTTAATATGTTGCTTACGTGCATATAGATTAAGTACGAATATATATTTTTTAAATATATATATTTCTGATTGTTTCTTTATCTATAAAAAATAGTATACTCCTTTATCCATTCGCTCATATATTATTTGTATTTTTACTTCGTTAAAATTATGTAATTATAAACCTTATTATTATTAAGCCTGTTTCAACAATTCGTACTCAAATCATTTTTCCAAATTAAAAAACAGTATCATTAGAATATATATTTTGTGAGAAGATACTGAAATATTTTTTATTATATTACGTTAAGTTATAAACACTCATTTTATTACAAATTATAAACGAGAAAAATTCAAAATAATTATTTTTGCACAGGGAGAAAATTATTTGTTTGATTTGACATTAATATTTTCATTTATGACATATTAACAATTATTATACTGTTATTAATAGAAATATAGTAAATAAATCATTGTTTTGTTTTATGTTTAATGTAATATAACATATTTGTTATATTTTAATGTATGTATTGAAAATATTTTAATGTCGACGTAATAAGAGTGAGAAAGTTTTGAAATATTGAATAATTAAAAAAACCATTATAAATTTTTTTTCCAGAATTTATCTAACTTAATGATGAATTAAATAAGAGCGCTTTTTTATTTATTTAATATTACAGTGCTAGGGAACCCTTAAATTAAATCCGTAAATAATTTTGTTATTTATATTAATATTTATGTTTGTTTATTTGTTTATTATCGTTGCTGGTTTTAAAAATAATTTTTTTAAATAGTCTGCATTTATTCATTATATGATCATACTTAGTTTTTTATTTATTCTAAATAAATATTAGTAGTTTTTATAAATTCAACAAAATTTGCCCATATTTATGACTATATAATAGAATTTTCTTACTTTAATTTCGCAAAAAATATTTAAAATAATTTTAATTTGAATAATTTAAAAAACGCGATTGTTCATTATTCATATATATAGATATATATATATCTATCTACCTTTTTTTGTCTTTTTTATTTTTGTGACATTTATATATATATATATATATAGAATAAAGATTAAATCGACTATGCAATGAGTAAAAAAGATATGTTATGGCTTTATATATTATATTATATTCGAAAACGTTTGAAACCTGCGTCGAAGTATTTGAATACATTCATTGTTTTCTGTTCTATCTGTGATGCTCAGTTTTGCTTTAGGTTTAGTTTCAGGAACTTTTTTTTTGCACCATTGATCAATTTTTTTCAATAACCAGTCAGATTATTCTAATTTTTTATTTATGTTCACCGAGTTCGTCTTACTTGTTCACGTAGAATTAGATGCAAAATTTTTTGCATCTATTTCTATACAATGCTACTTTACTAATAATGATAATTTATACAAAAGAACTTTCTACATTTAAATATGTCATGGGTTATGTGTTGTAACTTTTTGTTAATTTTGTTACTTAGTTGTAACTTTTGATCTTAATCTTATCTTTAATTATAATTATAAAATGTAAATTGTAAAATAATTATAACAAAATATTTACTAATTTATTTTATTTATAAAAAGGATTAAATCTCGATCATATTGAGATATTGATATATTATTAAAATATAATTAAAAATAAATGAGTAGGTACAAATCAATAATTAAGGCAAAAAAGAGAATAGTATCAGCCATTATTAAACTAGGACATTCAAACTAGTTATTGGTAGTTTGTATTAAGTTTTATTAAAATTTCAACTTTTTACATTGTCATAATTTCTTTATTTATATATTGTTTGAAATTATAGTTTGAAATATACAATCTATTTGTTAATATCATTTATTTGATCAGTTGCAATCTATTATTGTATAAAATATATGCTTTGTAAATATATATTGTTTTATAATTTTAGAAATTATTTACATTTTACAAATAAAAAATTAAAATACTTAATAAAACAAATATTTAATTTAATTAATATCAACATTAAACATCTCCTATTGGAACATTATTGATGAAACATATATGAAATTTATGTATTAATCTAATAAATTTTAAGTCAGTTCAGTTTGTAATATGACTTTTATTGTCTATTTACAATGAAGGTAAATCTTACCGATTAATGTACGCGAGTATTAGACACATCTATAATTTATTTTTAGTTAATGAATTTCAAATTTGAATATATTGAATTCGAATATTACCTTGGATGCTTTACATTTGCTGTTAGAAGGAATCACTTTCATTACTTCAAGAGAACACTTAAAACGGTGTGAGCATCGTTTTGAAGTAATGGTAAATTGAAATGAATGAGAATCAACAAGAATGTCGGAAACATCTATTGAAACAATTTACTTTCAAACACGATTACACATCCAAAGTTTTTATTCATTCAATCTAATTTGAATTGAATTGGAAACCTATCATGTAAGGGTATTCAAGACACGTTTTTGTTTTTCAAGTTGAAGTAGTTTCATTTGACTATTAGACAGACATTAGACTTTTATTTTCCAAATATTTATTATTCTCGACAAAAAATTAATTCTAGTGATTAACTAGAACTTTGCATATTTGTAAAAAATAAGCAGAATATCTTTTCTGTTTGACAAAATGATATTTTAAATATGATGCTGCCAAATGTCTTAAAAAATGTATTAATACTTAGTGAATGAATAAAAGTATAATTTTAAACATACAAAGTTAAGAAATCTGTAAAATAGTAATTGAATCAATATTGCATCAAACATTTGATAGGAATCGAGTTTAATAATTAAGTTTCAAATTGAATTTTTTCAATGCGTATTTTCTTTTACAACAATGCAATGTCTTATCAAAGTTCGTGATCAATTTCAAGGTTTATATCATGAAGACTTTAGTAAGGGGTAATAACGACATAGAATGTAACAAGTAAATGCATTGAAAATGATGTAGATGAATATGATCTAGTAACATTAGTCGGAGATAATATTACATTGATTTGTACTCAATCTAATTATATAATGAGTATGACGATGTATAAGGAAAGTGCAGAAGAAGCAAGTGTAAATGATGAAATAAATAAATTCTTAAGGTAATTGTTTTGAAATACACATTTCTGTTTAAAATTTTTTGTCAAATTAAAGTTCTTTATAAGACAAGTAAATAAAGCTAAAAAACGAATTTTTAAACTTATTAAAGCAAATTTATATTTTTATAAATATATTATAGTAGTTTATATATTTTTAAGTATAGAAGGTATTTTTAAGTATACAGGTTTGGCAAAAGTAAAAAGTTTTACTAAAATGATTTCCCGCAGAACAAATATTAAAAAATATATTAAGATATTAAAGGCGTACAATTTTAAATAAACAAGAATCGAACGAATGGTATTGTATTAAAAATGACGTCAAAGTCATTTAATAACATTAAAATATTTCTAAACATAAATAACAGTTATCGATTTTAAGTCCTATTATTGTATTATCGTTTTCAAAAATAGCATTTATTATATTTTTGATAAAATGAGTAACATGGATTTATCTTTAGATTAGTTAAAAACGAAGCTCCTCTAGTGCTTTCATGTTTTTGATTCCATATGAATGAATAATTAATTATCAACTGTGTGAAATACGGAAGAACTATCATAAGAAAAAAATAAAATAAAGAACAAATTATTAAAAAATGTGGGCAAATACATTCACTTTGAATATCTAAGGCTATTTTATGATTATTATTATGTATTCATATTGATATTAATGTCACTTTTAATACAAATATTCTATTAATGTTGATATTAAATTATGTAATGTATACCCTAATACTTCGTAACAACCTGTCAATCAAATAGAATTCAAATAATGCTAACATTTGTTTTACGCTTGTATACATATAATCTTAATGATAATGCCTATTATAAATAGTTTTTTTTTTAATTAATAGTATTATATTCTTGTTATTTTGATTTTTTAATTTTTCCTTCCACTTTCATTATTGCCATTTCGATTGCGATTTGCTACTAAAGTTTTTAATCGAATATAAAATTGCAAAAGCTTTTAGAAAATTTAAATGAGATTGCGATTCACTTTATTTTTGTGCTTTTTTAAAATAAAAATAATTATATTTAAAAGTAATATAAGAATAATGTACAAGATTGGTTATTTAAACATTTCGAAATTAAGGAATAAATATTTATATTCTATATCGAGCAAACCAGATAATTAGAAAATGCCGTACAATCCTTATTTTCTTAGGTGTATAATAATCTATTTTACTTCAAATTATACGAGAATATTTGTACTTTCTTTTATCCAAACTAAAATTGAAAATTTTTTTCTAATTATTCCTTTTTCCAATAGAACAATTTAACTTTTAAAGGAACATTTGGCAATTTTAAAGCAATGAAACTCATTTTTTAACTTTTTTTAATTCGCTACAAATTAGAAAAATTAATGAAAAAAGTTGGAACTTTTAATGAGCATAAGAAGGGATTTATGTTTAGTGCTTGCGTTACAAGAGCGGTGGCAACTCTTCACGTGAATAACGCGTGTTTCCATAATGATGCAGTAGGAATGTAATATGACGTAACTATAATGGGTTCCACTGTTGCCTTTAATTATTGTCAATGAGATTTTTTCAGGTGTTCACATAAAAGCATTTCTGATAAAAGAAGTATTTATTTTTTTTATTACGCTTTTTATATTATAATAGTGATTTAAATATTGATTAACCGCATATATGTAGATCATCATTATTTATAAACGAGTGTAGTGCATATATTTGTATATGTGTAATCATTTCTTTTCTTTCAGAAAATTACGTTATTAAATATAATGAAATATCGGTTTTAGGATGTTTAATGTTAAATATAAACAAATTTTTTGTCTCGATAGTAAATGATTTACTACATATACAGTATTTAATATATTTAATATTTACCGAAATTTATTGTACTGTCACGTAACTGAATTTGTTCTAAAATATAAACTATGTATGAAAGTATCACAGGCGCATTTACCAAATATAAAATTAATAAAAGTTACATTAATAGCTAACGTCATTTTTTGAAAAATTTGCCATAAGATAAATTTTCTACTAGTGTAAAAGTATGTACATACATTCGTATATAAGTCATTAAAGTTTAAAAAAATCATTAAAGAATATTCGAAATATAGAGAAGAATGCTAAAGATTAAGTGTTACAAAATTCACATAGATAGCTAAATTGTTAATAAAAATTTCAGTCTCTATAAAGCTAACTTTAATTTTATGAAATTAAAAAGTCTATCTTTTTTTTTTTATTATTTTACTTAATACAAAAACAATTTTCGTTCACACGATACAGGTTTTGTTTTAAATTATTGGCTTATATAATACAAAAGTTGTTCTAATATTTTACATGTAACTTTAATGCCTTAAAATATACGGTATTGTTTTAAATCCTGATATTGCAGTCTTGGTTGACCCTTGCAACATCTACTTAGAAAATCAATATCAATAATAAACTGTAAGATTCCAATTAAGAAAATTTATTTTCTCTTCTATTTGTATTCTCCTGAATTATGAACTTGTATCCAATAAACTATAAGTTTTGAAAAAATTGTTATCTTTATTTTTTATAAAAGATTCTTGAGATATTATTTGTTTGCTTTTAAATTTTAAACTACTCAATATATAAATTTTACAAAGCCGTGCGCAGAATACATACGCTTGCCTAGTTGCACACGTTCTACGAAGTTAGTATGCCGAGTGCAGCGACACCAGGGAAAAACTACTTTTATTCGATAACACATTTATAAATATATTCAATAAACCACCAAATATTCTTTTCTGTTGAAGAATCAAGAATAATCTTAAGTGTTTGTAAGGCTCCTACTGAGGAAGTCTTAAAAGGAATACTTGTGTTAAATATTTCCTCTCAAATGATTTCAATGCAGAATAACATACAATACTTATATAGAATAATTATTCAGATTAAATATATATAAATTTTCTGGACCAGAGTACATCGAAAATTGTTCAATTTACTTATGTAAGTAATCATAAAGTACATTATTAAGTTAGATTTGATAACTATTGAATGTGAAAATTTTCAAGTTTTTTTTAATCTAGTAGTTACCAATCAAATTGTTCATATGAATATTATATTTAATTTATTAATGAATATTTTCAATTTTAATTATCGATCTCTTAATAATAAAGGTTATATGGTATAGAATTATTTATGTTTTCATAATTCAATTTTATGAAGATGAATGAATAGAAGTTAAAAATATTATTCATTAATAATTCAAGTTAATAACAACGTATGTAATAAAACTAATTTAATGAAATTATAAAATACTTATATCAATTTTGTGAATAATTTATGTAAAGCGAAGGAAAAATGTACAATATGATAGACCAATTTAAATATTTAAATTTATAAATTTAAGTATTAATTTTAAATAAGAATATTAATATATTTCACGAAAATACGTGTAACATTTTGCATAGTTAAAATATTGTGTACACGATCTTATAAATAATAATTAGCTGTATTACATTAATATGCTTATATATTATATTATGTTAATATTTATATTTATAGTTTTTAACATTTTATTATATTTTTAAATGATACTAGATTTCTGGGAAGTATTATTCTTTTTAATAAATTTCATCGTTTATATAAAAGCAATACTTTTGATATATATGTATATTGAATTTGTATATATTGAAATATTTTTTGTATTTTATTCAATTAATTATTATTTAGTTTAAAATCTCGAGTCAACACTTAAAACATAAATAGTCATTGTTGCTCAATTATTTAATCTTCCATGACTAGTGATTTATAAAGGACAGCTATAAATTTGTCCGGAAAAATATTAGCTTTTATTTGCTCTTTTCTTTTTAAATGCGTCATGTGTTTACAATACACGTGCGTCGAGACAAGGTGTATCAACTATAGTCTTCGATAACTTATCCGTTTCGATTAAAATTGACCTTGGCTTTCCAAGCTGGAAAACATAAATGAAATGTCAATTAAAGATAATTAGAATACATGATACTAGTTTATTAATTCCATCATTTTGAAGCAATTATATATCAGTCTAAATTTTATTCATGTAATTTGTTATCGAAAGTATGAATTCATAAAAATCATTAATATGTTGTATTTTTGGATGTATACACTCAATAATATCTTTTACAAGTTCATTGGTGTACATGTGATAATGAGTAAAGTAGTGTAAGCCAACGAAATTATGAAAATGATCATTAAATATATGCTTTTTTAAATAAAAGATTATGTAGATAATAAAAAAATTTGTCTGTTGAATATTATAGCTTACATGAAGAAATTATGAGAGCAATCATTTTATTAAGTTTTTAGAAATTATTTTTATTTTATTTGAAATTAGATTATAGTAACTACACTAATGCACGCATATATATTTAATCACAAAATATGGCTATTTATATAAGCATTTATTTTAAATTCTTTATCAAGTAAATACAGTTTAATATTAATTACTAAATATTTTTTATGTATATAAATTGGATTTTGATGCTTCAAATTTGCAATATTAGAATAAATTGAATTGTTTAAAACAATAGAAGCGTGAGGTAGGGCAAAGTTTTGATTCAATGCTGATATTTTGATAGATATGTTTTGATTTCTTACTTTCAATTAAACATACACACAATATTACATATATACCTATATCTTCGATTAAATTACGAGAAAAAGTATAAATACTAATTTTGTAAATTACAACATTTATAAATATTCAATTCATAAAAGATTTTTCAAAAAGAAAAGAATCAATAAGAAGCAATATTATAAAAAGAAAATTTTTTTTTTTTAAATTATTATAATATTATTTTATATATTATATAAACAAAGAAGCAGTATAAAACGTAAAAATATTGTACTACTACAAAATATGATTTTAAAATAAGTTTCACAATGATATTGAAATTGAATAAATACAACATTTTATATGAACAAATCGTACATTGGCATTTACCTGAAAAAAAATTTACCATATACCTAATTAGAAAATCTTAGACGGCATAATTACATGCAGAAGCTTCTGTCAGAAATTTTTACGGATCTGTAACGATTATTTTTGTATAAATCGTCATTCTTTCAATGCAGTTCTCAACTTATTTAGATTATTTTTAAGAGAAAACGTGTGCAAAAGTCTTGGCTTTGTAATTTCAAATAACTATACATCTGTATAAATATTTTCAATTCATTAGGATAACCGAAATTATTTTGTATGTTTCTTAAGAATATTATGAAAACGAATCGAAGTACCCTTAATATTTATATTAAATACATATAATTTTTCTAATATTAATTAAATTCATTTTTTAATATTATACTGTAATAGGATATAATTAATAATGTATTTAAAAGCATTTTTACGCGTAAAGATAAACATAAAGCTATTTTTATTATTGACATTCATAAAAATAATAATAATGAAATGGATGATATAAAATAAAGAAAACATACACACATAAGTAATTCAAGCTATTGAATTTAAAGAAAAATATGAATATGTAAAAATAATTGAAACTAATAATATTGAAATTTGTTTTTTCATCGAAGAAAAATAAGTAACACGATTGTGAAGGAAAACTGAAAAACTTTATATCAATTGCTTACAACATGACGCATATTTTTATCTTAAAACTAATCCCATTAGCTGTAGTACATTTATCAGACGTAATTTATTTCTATTTTTCACAGCTTATATTATCTAACAAAAATATATAAGCATTTTCATCTCATTAAGCCATCAGCTGCTGCGATTCTGTATATATTTATCCAGGCTCTCAATGTACCCGTGAAGAAAAACAAGTGAAAATCAGAATACGTAACAGCCTCATAATTTGAGCAACACTATTGGATACAATTAATGCTCAAATATTAAACACGTGATCTTCTAGTAGCCCAATGAATTACAAATACAACATGGGAAAAGCGATAAATAAATAAAGACATTTTTAAATCTGATCTAATTTAATAAGTTAATTCTTATTTATATTTTTAATAAATTCTTTTGCAGATAGACAGAAAAATAAAGCTATAGATAATACTTAACTTTTTATTTAGCAAGACACTAAATTTAACTTTATTAAAGTGTTCTTTTTTGTAAAATATAATTTTATTTAAGTGGAAAATTATTTCTTTCTTAAAACATTCAATAAAAGAAAATACCAATTCGAGATAACAATTCGTAAGATATTTTCAGAATCAAAGGGCAATAAATTTATAATTCTACTAAATCTATAAAAATAGCATGATCGAAACTGTAATTGCTAATTAATTAGTCAAAGTTGGATAAATTTTAATTTTAATTAAGTTTATTTAATTACGAGTTAATACATTTCATTAAATTAATTAATAAATAGTTAAAAGCAATGGATAGTCACAGATTGAAAATCATCAGATTATTATTATGATAATTTAAAAAATATGTTTTGTTAAATGTTGTAAGAAAAATAAAATATTTAATTAACTGGAAGTGTAAAAAGAAGTGACTCATGGAATATGAAAATAATAATTTATTATATATTGTGAATTTATTTATTTTATACTAAGAGATGGAAAAAATATTTTACCTGTAATTGAAAATTATAAATAAAAAATTGTATGGCATTAACTGTAATCGATGACAATGACTTAAATATGTGTTAAAAGTATTCATATATTTAATATTGTATTTAAATGTATGTAAAATCAAACTTATGTTTAAATCATAAAAAATTTAATTTATTTAGAAATGTGATTAATATTAAAATTCATTTTTAAGGATCGTTTGATTGATAAATTTCAAATTAATCACGTATTACACATTAACTGTTTCAATGTACATAAATTACTATAATATTTTTAATATAGTCTGTTTATATATCAAATTAATGTTTATATAATAATTTCAAAATAATGTTTAAAAGAATATAACTGAAATAAAGCATTTCTCAATTTTTGCATTTCTTTTATCATAAAATATTATAATGACATAAATAGGTAATAAAATAGATGAAAGGAAATTAAAAATATTTTCGAATATAATTTGTAATATATTCCTGATACTGAAAAAAATCAAAAACAAATTCTTTGAATTTAATTGTCCTTACGAATACTCGATAAGGAGAAAAAACATACAGGAAAGCTTGATGCCAGTCATTATTTATTTTTAATCTGTAAAAATACTCTAATACTCAACTATGATGTATCTTCACTATTTAATTGCATCAAATAATGTATTCCATATTACTAACTTGAAAATTGATTCAGAAGTATACTCTAAAATGTAAGAAGTGTCTCAGTAGGATGCTATTTTGTTAATATAACTAAATAATGCTTTTAGAAAACTAAATGAATACATTAATTATTATATAAAATTTCATATTTTAAAATAGGTGGTTAATCACATAATACTCTTTTTATCCTCAGTTGTTACGTAATATTTACTCATATTTTAAACTTACATTTTTTTATCCTTTGTTTATCACTGACTTATTTTAAATGTTACTTCATTGTTCTAAATAAGGATTCTTGTATAAGTTTTATAAAGAGTGGTGCTACTCAGAGTATCAGTAAATATTTATATTGCATATGGATATAAAATTATGAAAAGGGGGAACAAAAGTAGAGATGACGCAAAATAATTATGCGATTCAACAGCATTCTGTTGCAACCTCTTACACAGAAGCAACTTGAAAGCGAGTGATGGGATTCAGCTAAGTAAGAAATGGAATAAGAGTAACTCTGAGGTGAGAGAGATTTTCAGATGTTCCATGCACCCAGGTTGGAGTATGCTGCATTCAGTCTTTACATTTAGTATTATCGTCTATTTATTCACATTACTCTCAGTCTGTTTACTGTCTATGGCGACATATTGATTTTTGACGCTAATTATCTTGTTTCTGCAATTATCCTAGATGAAGTAATTATAAAGCATCTTTTTTTAAGAAAGCTGGATCTTACTAAAAAATATCATTAAACGTGCTTTTCTATATAAGATAGAAAAGTATAGAAAAAAACTGTAACGGTGAAGAGAGTGAAAGGAAATGTAAGAAGAATAACATGGTAACGCTTGCTTTTCGTTTGACCATTTCAGGTACGGAAAGATGCCCAAAGAAAGGTGTCGTAAAGCAGGTCGCTACCAAGTTGGTCCAGGCACTCTCTGAGAAGGGTCTCGCCCTCTTGGTGAACCATGGCATTCCCGACTGTAAAGTATGTACTGCCTACACGCAATGCCTACAATTGTATTGGAACTTTTTTCTTTTTTGTTTTTTTTTTTAGTTTCAATCTCAAGATTATATTGAATGCTGCGTTTCATCATGCATTTTATCTTGTAACATATTGCTTCATAATTTGTATTATTTCTTTATTTTTTTAATGTTCGGTGTACTTTTTTTCTTTTATGATAAACTTTTTAATTTTGTTCAAATATTTATTGTAAAGTTTTTCATTTATTATCATTACTATACATTTTATCCTTAACTATACAATAATATATTTATTAAATATTATATTCAAATAATTGATTTATAATTTATACTTAATTTATACCACTTCTTGAATAATTTTTTATGGTAAATATGCATTTATGCTTAATAATTTATTTACTTTCCTTTTTATTTTATATTGCGATTAAAATGAAAAATTTCTGTTAAAATATGAAAAGAACGAAAAATAAAGTAAATATGTTTAGAAACTAATAGTAAAAATTTGTGTAACAAAGTTGGGTGCAATACATATTTTAAAAAATAACACTATTACTGATTTAAAAAATTTAACTTAAATGATCACTTTTATTTTATAACTAAGCCTAACAAATAAAATAGTCATATTTTTATTTATATTATATAAAATATATAAAATATATAAAATATAAAAAAATACGGTAACCAGACTTCGACATGTATCATTTAATTTCATAATTTAACAATTTTTATTTTCATATAACAATTTAATCATTTAACAAGTAGCATTTAATTTCTAATCTAAAATTATTTTGTGTAAATTTAGATTATTAAAATTAATTGATGTATTAGATAATATAATTAATGTATAATAAAATTAATAATGTATTACAAATAATATTTCATTGAATTTATTCTATGTAATGCGAACTAAAAAAATATAATTGTTGCATATAAAAGGGAGAAAACCAAAATGAATAAAAATATATAGGATCTGTTGAAACTCTTTATTGGAAGTTAAAAAATCATTTTCACATGATTGCAATTTAAAATTGAAACTAATCTGAATCTCTCATGGAATAGTTAATCTGAATTATGTAACGTGTACTTATCTTTTGTAATTATCAAAGTATTATCATTGATTCTATCATTAATTTCATACGTATCTAACATCATAGATTCGAAGTGACATAATTTTAGAGTATTAATATTATTAATTTTTCTTACAAAACTGAAATATCTCATTAAACTCGTATTGTTTTTTTCTGTTACTTCACTTTTTATGTTTATGCAAATATAATTAAAATTATAATTTGATAAAGGATTTATTTTTAATATCAGTCTAAATTTTGTAAAATATATATTAATTATTTTATTAATTGTTTGGTGTATTCATTATTATATTATTAAAAATTATATTGATTAAATTTCAAAATTTAATAATTAATAATTCAACAGTAAATGAAAACAAATTTTTTTATATTAAACTAATAAAATTATGCATCTTTAAAAATTCGTCTAATAATAAAATCGGAATGAGTTGAAAATATTAAATTTATAGTAACAAGATATATCACATTTTGCATCTTTCTTAAATCTAAAAAGACGTAGAATAAAAAATACGAACATGTATAAAACAAAGTTCTTCTTTTGTCTGCATTCATTTTCGAGATCGAATTATGTCATAGTTTTTTGTTTGTCAACATCACGGAAAAGATAGTTTCTATTTTAGCGTATCACTTAAAATTGTTGAGTTATATCATACTTACAACCATGAAAAATGTCAGCTTATGCGTAGTGTGTTTTTACGATTACCCTATTTTTTGCGCAGTTATACAACAAAAAAGTTTTAATGACTGTATCATTTATATTATTTAATGTATTTAGTATGATAGATATACAATTATTTGATACATTTGAAATCATGTTTTACAGAATAATATTTATATTCTTTTTTTATTAATTATAACTTTTTTTTTTAATTTTAAAGAAAATAATATATATATATTATATTATCAAAATGATGAATATTTTCTATACAAAATTTCCTAAAATTTAAAAATTTAATTTTATTAAAACGATAGAATAAATATCTTAGAATCTCTTAGATTTATTAGAAGTAAGAAAATTTATCAAGATGAAGAAGTATATATTTTTATGAGAATAATAATAAAAAGAGTAATCCGATAAAGGATTGAACTTGAAAAGATAAAAACCCGACTTGATTATTGTGATTATTTAATTTAGCTGATGATATATTCGGGATAATAATTCACATTACTAAATAATACATTTACTTGGAAATTGTTTTATGCTCATTAGTTTTTTTGTGACAATTATTTAATTATATTATTAGTAACAACAATCTTAAATATAATCTTACTTAAATATTGGAGTAAATATTAGAATAATCAAGATGTTTAATTTTTTAATAACAAAAAGTAAATTTCATTAAATTTTCTATTCATATAAATATTATACTTAAAAGTCTGATTGATAAAGAAAACATATATATAGTTAAAGATGGAAAAAAGCATTTTCGTTTATATATAATATAAAAACAAAAATTTTTAATATGTTTTTTAGTATAATTTACTGTTAATCACATTCATAAAATTAATTAATTAAGATTACAGTATCAAATGTAATTATTATTATTTACAATAAAGTAATTTTGCGTACATATCCAGATTAGATCATTAAAATTATTATAAAACGTTAAATCTTTAATATTAAGTAAGACTTAAAACAAGAGTAAGGTTTGCTTATTGTATATTTAAAAAATACTTTATAGTCCTATCTAAAGTCATTAAAGACACGTCTATTCAACTAAGTTTTCTAAGTAGTTTTTTAATAAGTTATTAAATAATCAAATAATTCTTCAATAAATTAAAAATATTAAGAATTAATTTGTTTCATAATCACAGGATTACTAATTTCTTAATAATTTTAGTGATTATATAAAAATGTTATAATATTTTAATTTAGCGTTAATTTATAAAAAGAATTTTTTATGTACTTTTAAAATATATTTATATAATAAATGAATAAAACTTAATTATCACAAAATTAATTATAGAAACGTTAACACATGAATACTGTAGAAAAAATGAAAGGCAATGCAGTATAGTTTAATACAATGTACCTATCTGAAGATAAGTGAACATCGTTAATGAAAGAACCATTTATAAAATAAGTTGAGCTGCACCAGTGCGTACAAAAATTTCAAAAAAATTAAAGTAAAAAATTAATGAACAAAAACAATAAAAAAATGAAGAAACAGTGGCTAGCTTCAACTTTTGCTCAATTGAACTGTTTCTCTTAAGATGTTAACATCTAAGCAAATATAAAAATTGGAGCCTATATACGAACTAAAATAAATCTACTGTTTACAAGGTTGAAGATGATAGACGGGAGTAAAAAAGAAAGATTTTCCAAAAAATAATTTTTATTTTTAAAATAATGTGTCTTAATTGTATGACATCAACTTGAACTCTAATGTAGTTATAATAACAAATTTGCTCTGATACATGATTTATGATTAGTTACCACCTTCGAGCGTCGCACTTTTGAATTATATTAAAATATAGATAATTGGTGATATTTTCGGTCATATTAACAGAATACTGTGAGGTTGCAGAGTGCTATTTATTATATTATTCATTTAGAATCGATGGACGCTCCGTGTGGTTCGTGTTGTGATCGATTACAGTGATTTTTGGCTGTTCCTCTTATAATTGTTTAGGTAACATTTACTTTGAAAGATCTGAAATTAATATTGATGAACAGTTAGTGTTTTTTTTCTATTAAAAATATTTCTTCGACATAATACGAGTACAAAAAACATCATAACATATAAGAAAACTAAATTAGCAGATAATGATGCTTAGAAAATAATTAATGGTTTTTTAATAATAATTTCAATAATTAGTCTATTATCAGAATTACGATTAAATTTAAAAATTTGATTTATAATAAAGTTATTTGAAATAGCTCCATATTTTACAAATAATTATTATTATTTGAACACATAAAAATAATGAAATGAAACAATTTAAAAAAACACAGAAGTATTTTGAATAATAAAACGGAAACTTTTTATCAGGTTTTCAAACAAAAAAAAAGTAATTATGAAAAATACAATCGAAGTGAGCTTTATATATAAAGCAGAGTAAACAAATGTTTCATGTAGTGGTGTATAAATTAATCCATATTATGAAATCTTTTTCTCTTTGAATTGAGCAGAATTTTTTATAGATACGGGAATAAAGGTGGAAGGATCTTATTTTTTGTTTTTGAATTTGTGTTAAATATGTATGCTGTTACGTTGCTTGCAAATAAAGATCGAGAAAGAAGAACCGGTTCATGAGCTCAAAAAACGAGATTTTAATATAATGTAGGATTCCTGAAAAATAATAAGATCTTTCTTACCTTTTAATGTGATCAATGAAAAAATCAAGTGGATACAGAAAAAAAGATTGACATTACTTATCTGAAACGTTAAATGGCAGACTTAATTTTTTATGTAAATCATTTTTATAAGTGATAACAAATAATGAAACAGTAATTGAATTCGAATACAAAGAAGTTTACTGCAACTTTAAACTTATTTTAATTTTAAGAGTGATTTTTTGTAATAAGTTTATTAAAATATTAAGAAAACTAATTATTTTTTAATGTAAACTGGTTAATTTCTAACATTAATTTGCTTTCACGTTGGTTAAATAAGAATTCAGATTAGCTTGAAGTATTATTGAAATTGGAATATTTACAAAGTAATTTAAATAATGCAGAATAATCTAAAAGTAATAATATATAATGTAGAATATTGTATAGAATATTATAAAATGTGAAACGATTCATGATGTAATAGTGAAGCTAAATTTAAGCATTTTGTAAGTAAGGATATGATAATACATACATGTTTGAACTATAAACTATATCAAAATGTTGATACTCAATTTATTTTACAGTACAAATGTTATAAATTTAATGAATTGCAAAATAACATATGTAATTGTGTAATAAACATCATTTTTAGATAAATAAAACTATATCCTTATTTCTATAATTTATTTATTTGATATAATTGTAGTCAGTTCTTAGTTTTTATTATCTAGAAATAAATTTATTATACGGTATATATATTCTTAATTTCCGAGTAAATAAAGCAGAATAAATTTATATAAATTAAGAATTATGAAAATAATATATTTCAGTGTATTTTGAATTTAAATAAATAAGAAATAATGCAGATTTGTCCAGAAACCTATTAAAATGTCTCGTTACATAATTTCAATTGATAATAGCAGTTTTCCTCATAAACAAGTTCTATTTCAAATTGTTTAAAATTGTGAATAATATCAAGTCGAAAACGGTACAAAAAACATTTATTTAGAGAGTAAAGCACGGAATGTAGAATGCAACTTTTTTTTTGATAATTAAAAGTCCTAAATTTAAAAACCATTGTAAGTGGTCGTAATTATCATATTTACACTTTTCTGCATAGCTGAAGGCTTTGTACAGAGCCATGGATGGATTTTGTGAGTTACCAGAAAAAAGTCGCAACAAATACGAGCGGATTTCGCCCTCAAATCACGGCTATGTCAAACCAGGAATGGAAAGGTAATTTTTTGCGTTTTATTAATTTTCTGGACAAATAATGTATTAGCGCTTTTTAATATATATTGAGATAAAAATAATGTGAAAGGTAAGAAAAGTTTTTTCAATTCTGCAATTTTTTTACATTTTTCAAACATAAATAAATATAAATGAAAAAAAGTACTTTTAGAATGTCAAAGTAATTCCATTATATAGTTATATAAGTTACTTAGTCTTATAAATTTATATTAAAAAAATAATTTTTAATTTATATTAATAGTAATTACTAGAATCCATTAAGTTATTTTGCTAACTAAATAAACTGCAAATAAAATTGTTAATTTTATAGAAATTAATTATAATCTTATTTATATTCTAAATAATCGATCAAAGGTTATAATAAAGTATATAGTTATACATATTTTTTTTTATTAGAAACCAATATTATCACAGTTCTAAAAATATAAATAAGACGGAATTAGAAAAATAAACAAATACGATAAAAAATTTGTTAATTTTAATTCTTATTAATGAAAAAAAGCCTTTTATCTTACTAAAACTTTGAAATTTTTAATGTTTATAAAAATAAATCTATTCACAAGCAAAAAATTATATTAATTAATTATATAAAACTACTTTATTCAAATGAAGTATATACTCGAATAAGTTGTAGATTTTTTATAAATCAATAATTTATAAAAAAAAACGATAATGAAAGTTCATCAAATAAATAAATAATTTACATGTATAGTTTGAATATATTTATTACATGCATTTCATAAATTAGCCACTTTTTATGCAATATATATAACTGAAAAAGAACGTTAATAGTATAAATGATTTCATAAAATTATTATGGTATACTTATATTACAATATTTTCTTGAATATCTTTTCCTGTATTATTAACTATTCATTCAATCGTCATAATGAGGAATTTTGCTTAACAAGCATTTTCAATTTTTAATAAAATTGCAAAGAAAGCAAGTAATTAAATGTAGATTTGAAGTCATTTAAACGTAATTACATGAAAAATAAATAAGATATTTAAGAATGAATGAAAATATTCCTGAGATTAGTGTATGTCAAAAACAATTGCAAGTTTTAAAGTATTTGGCTATTGGTGACAAATAAATGTATGTTAAGAATAGATACACGAATTTGTTTTAGGTTATTTACACAAGAAACGGAGATACGACACTCGTTCAATGTGACGGGCTACGGCAGCGTCTTACCGGACGATGAGGTGCCAGGATTCAGCCACGCCATAGAGGAACTCTCACAGGACTTTAAACAATTGGCAATGATGCTTCTCAACGTACGTGTGTTTTGCGTGATTTGAAAAAAGAACGAAAAACAAAAAAAATTATGAAAGAAAAGGCTTAAAGAGAAAAAACCCAATCGGGTGTGTCTCCGTGTATGAATGTAGGCCCTGGCCGTGGGGTTGAAGCAGCCCCCGGATTTCCTGACGTCGAAGCATACCAAGCTCCTGCTGCCAGGTAACGAGTCAACCCTGAGGCTCATCTACTATCCGCCCCTGGGTGCTCCCGATCCTGGACTCACGCGCTGTGGCCCGCATTGCGACTACGGCACTTTCACTCTCTTGGCTCAAGTACGTTTACTCTTGCCAATACATCCGCGTTTAACCTACATCAGAAACACACTGACTGTTAAATCGGATTCTCAGAACTTGGCATCCGCGCCCGTCTTTTTCTAGACCTTCGTTTCGCGAGATCCTCGCCCTTGGCATTACAGTATTTTCAAGTGTTGTGCACGATACAGTCGCCGATCATTGCTGTGCAAGCACTGCCTTTGTATCTGGCATCTGTAGCCTTCGATTGGCTTTGAGAATGATTTGAACAGTCAAGCCCCGGTAGCTGATTTAATCGAGTTTTAAGGTAGTGATTTTTATTGAGAGGATGTTTTCAACAAGTTAAAAATTTTCTTAAAAATGTATTTTTCTCATTATCAGCCAGAGGTTATCAGATAAATATTTAATTGCTCGATTTTTTAAATTCTTTAGCACAATGTCATGAAAAAGCAGTGAGCTATAAATGTTGTGAAATTGAGAAATGTATTGATATCACTAAGAAAACTTTTTTTATAAATCACTTTTGAACATTGCAAAAGATATAAATATATATATAGTTGTGCACATTATTTAATGTGAATATTTCTTAAGTCGATACTTAAATGTATGAAGCGGACCCCTTTTCAAACAACTCAATAACTGAATTGTTAAGCAGAAATTCATAAAGTATATTTGAAAGTTCCGTTTGTTCTTGAATTTTTTCTATTCCACGGATGATAAAGTATTTGGTATAAATTGAGAAATTAGTGGATAAATAATATGAACTCAGAGATTCATTGGAACTTTGATTATTATAAAATTTTTTATTCCAATTATAAATTGAAAGTATGGAATATTAATTATATATTTTACAATTGTCGAAACTATTTATATATAAATAAGAAATTAAATAATAAATTAAACTTTCAAATAATTTGAAATAAATTTATATTTTATAGAATTGTTATTTAATTGTTCAGCAAATTACAAATTAAAATTAAAAGTATAAATATATTGTGTATAATTTTCACTTTTATTTACTAGTAAAATCAAGCAATATATAAATATCCAAAATTGATTTTATTCAGGCTATTTTTAAATTTTCGGATAGTTCTTGGAAAATAATAGAAATGTAAAAACCAATTTTTTTAATTAACAAATTTAATTCTTTCTCAATTATGTTCATTTTTTAATAGAGAAAATTCGTTGATAGACAAGAAATCTTTATCAATTTTACAAAAAAAAAAACATTTTCAAGATTCATTTATTTATCATATATTTATTATACATTGTACATATATGTATATTTTTATATTGTTACAGTGGATGATACAATACTTTTTTAAATATCAATCATTACCGACTCTGTTTGCTTTCACTCTTCACGTACAAATAACTTTAAAATAATTATTAACAATTTTATTTTAAAATTTACTGATAGTTCGAGTGAGTAATCTATTTCTATAATTCCTTAATATCTTGTAAAATTAAAAAAAAAATCAGATCAAGTGATATAATAAAATATATATTAGTAAAAATGTTATTTATAAAGATCATATCATGATTGCGCATTTTGTACAGAATAAATAAATTTTGAAAACGTATAAATAATTTTACTTAAAATATATATATATTATTACTGTGTAAATGAGAAAAATATATTTTTTTTAAGTACTGTATTTGTGATTTTTAAATATTTTAAACAACATTTCTATTACAATTGAATTTAACAAATTTTGAATTAATTAAACAACGTTAAACTATATTCATTATTTATAGTATGTATACAATTATTCTAGTAATTTTATAGAATTTATGGAATAGAATGAGTAATCGTGGAAGAAACTTAAAATGGTTATTGGAACAATGCATATATTAATTATATAATCAATTAAACAATTAAAATCATACTTAATAGACTTTTATTTTTACAAAAGTATATTAAAGTTTTTGAAAACTGTGTGCTAATAAAGAAAATATAGTTTAGATCTAGTAAAAAAAATACGTAATGATTTGTTACATATTTTTTAGTAATTATGAATGTTGATAACTGACAGACAAATAAATTAGGTAAATAAAAAATATATATCAATTATATATCAATTGTACAGTTACTATCAGACTAGTTGCAAAGCGGAAAAACAGGTAACGGCGAGAATACTTAAATCGTAGCCTCTTTCACTCATACTGTCTGTACAAATTTTATTAGTTTTTAACACAACCCTTTTCCTAATTTTTTTTTATCTACAGGATTGCGAGGGTGGATTAGAAGTACAGACTCCCCATGGT